>NW_022437133.1:422660-443898 GCF_009761245.1 Sapajus apella
CTTTTATTATTTTGAGATACGTTGCATAAATACCTAGTTTATTGAGGGTTTTTAGCATAAAAGGCTGTTGAATTTTGTCAGAGGCCTTCTCTGCATCAATTGAGATAATCATGTGGTTTTTGTCTTTGGTTCTGTGTATGTGGTGAATTATGTTTATGGAGTTGCATATGTTGAACCAGCCTTGCATCCCTGTGATGAATCCTACTTGATCATGGTGGATAAGCTTTTCGATGTGCTGTTGCAATTGCCTGGCCAGTATTTTATTGAAGATTTTTGCATCTATGTTCATCATGGATATTGGCTGGAAATTTTCTTTTCTTGTTGAGTCTCTGCCGGGTTTTGATATCAGGATGATGTTGGTCTCATAACATGACTTGGAAATGATTCCCTCTTTTTGTATTGTTTGGAATAGTTTCAGAAGGAATGGTACCAGCTCCTCTTTGTATGTCTAGTAGAATTTGGCTGTGAACCTGTCTGGACCTGGGCTTCTTTTGGGTAGTAGGCTCTTAATTGCTGCCTCAACTTCAGACCTTATTATGGGTCTGTTCAGGGTTTCAGCTTCTTCCTGGTTTAGGCTTGGGAGGAGGCAAGTGTCCAGGAATTTATCCATTTTTTCCAGGTTTCCTAGTTTATGTGCATAGAGTTGTTTGTAATAATCTCTGATGATGGTTTGAATTTCTGTGGAATCTGTGGTGATATCCCCTTTATCATTTTTTATTGCATCAATTTGGTTATTCTCTCTTTTCTTTTTTATTAATGTGGCTAGTGGTCTGTCTGTTTTGTTGATCTTTTCGAAAAACCAGCTCCTGGAGTTATTGATTTTTTGAAGATTTTTTTGTGTCTCTATCTCCTTCAATTCTGCTCTGATCTTAGTTATTTCCTGTCTTCTGCTATGTTTTGAGTTTTTTTGATCTTGCTTCTCTAGCTCTTTTAGTTTTGATGATAGGGTGTCAATTTTAGATCTCTCCTTTCTTCTCATATGGGCAATCATTGCTATATATTTTCCTCTAGAGACTGCTTCAAATGTGTCCCAGAGATTCTGGTATGTTGTGTCTTCATTTTCGTGGTTTTGAAGAGCGTCTTTATTCCTGCCTTCATTCCGTTGTTTATCCAGTCAACATTCAATAGCAAGTTGCTCAGTTTCCTTGAGGCTGTGCGCTTCTGAGTTAGTTTCTGAATCCTGAGTTGTAAGTTGATTGCACTGTGGTCTGAGAAACTGTTTGTTATGATTTCCATTCTTTTGCATTTGCTGAGGAGTGATTTGCTTCCAATTATGTGGTCAGTTTTAGAGTAGTTGTGATGTGGTGGTCAGAAGAATGTATATTCTGTGGATTTGGGGTGCAGAGTTCTGTAAATGTCTATTAGTTTTGCTTGATCGAGGCCTGAGTTCAAGTTCTGGATATCCTTGTTAATCTTCTGTCTGATTGATCTGTATAGTATTGACAATGGGGTGTTAACGTCTCCCACTATTATTGTGTGGGAGTCTAAGTCTTATGTATCAGGGTGCTCCTGTATTGGGTGCATACATATTTAGGATCGTTAGCTCTTCTTGTTGCCTTGATCCTTTTATCATTATGTAGTGTCCTTCCTTGTCTCTTTTGATCTTTGTTGCTTTAAAGTCTATTTTGTCAGAGACGAGAATTGCAACCCCTGCTTTTTTTTGCTCTCCATTTGTTTCGTAAATCTTCCTCCATCCCTTTACTTTCAGCCTTTGTGTATCCTTACATGTGAGATTGGTTTCCTGGATACAGCACTCTGATGGGTTTTGGCTTTTTATCCAGTTTGCCAGTCTGTGTCTTTTAATTGGGGCATTTAGTCCATTTACATTTAGGCTTAATATTGTTATGTGTGAATTTGATACTGCCATTCTGATGCTAGCTGGCTGTTTTGCCCATTAGTAGATATCGATTTTTCATTGCGTTAATGCTCTTTACGATTTGGTTTATTTTTGGAGTGTCTGGTACTGGTTGTTCCTTTCTATGTGTAGAGTCTCTTTCAGGAGCTCCTGTAAAGCAGGCCTGGTAGTGATGAAATCTCTGAGTACTTGCTTGTTTGCAAATAATTTTATTTTTCCTTCACTTATGAAGTTTAGTTTGGCTGGATATGTAATTCTGGGTTGAAAGTTCTTTTCTTTAAGGATGTTGAATATTGGCCCCCACTCTCTCCTGGCTTGTAGGGTTTCTGCTGAGAGATCTGCTATGAGTCTGATAGGCTTCCCTTTTTGTGTAACCCGACCTTTATCTCTGGCTGCCCTTAGCATTTTCTCCTTCATTTCAACCCTGTTGAATCTGACGATTATGTGCCTTGGGGTTGCTCTTCGTGAGGAATATCTTTGTGGTGTTCTCTGTATTTCCTGGACTTGAATATTGGCCTTCCTTTCTAGATTGGGGAAGTTTTCCTGAATAATATCCTGAAGAGTATTTTCCAGCTTGGATTCATTCTCTTCGTCACATTCAGGTACAACTATCAAACGTAGATTAGGCCTTTTCACATAGTCCCACATTTCTTGGAGACTTTGTTCATTCCTTTTTACCCCTTTTTCTCTAATCTTGCCTTCTCATTTTATTTCATTGAGTTGGTCTTCAACTTCTGATATCCTTTCTTCTGCTTGGTCAATTCGGCTGTTGAAACTTGTGCATGCTTCACGAAGTTCTCGTGTTGTGTTTTTCAGCTCCATCAGTTCACTTATATTGCTCTCTAATTTGTCCATTCTTGTTAGCATTTCATCCAGTCTTTTTTCAAGGTTCTTAGTTTCTTTGCATCAGGTTATAACATGTTCTTTTACCTCACAGAACTTCCTTATTACCCACCTTCTGAAGTCTGATTCTGTCATTTTATCACACTCATTCTCCATCCAGTCTTGTTCCCTTGCTGGTGAGGAGTTGTGAACCCTTGTAGGAGGAGAGGTGTTCTGGTTTCAGGTGTTTTCATCCTTTTTGCGCTGGTTTCTTCCCATCTTTGTGGATTTATCCTCCTGTCATTTTTGTAGTTGCTGACTTTCAGATTGGGTCTTTCAGTGGAGGGCCAATTTGTTGATAATGAAGTTATTTCTATTTCTTAGTTTTCCTTCTAACAGTCTGGCCCCTCGGCTGTAGGGCTGCTGAGGTCCACTACAGGCCCTGCTTGCCTGGGGATCGCCTGCAGCAGCTGCGGAACAGTAATGGTTGCTACCAGTTTCATTTTATGCTTTCTTTGTCCCAGAAGGATACCCGCTAAATGTCAGTCTGATCTCTCCTTTATGAGGTGACTTTTTGGATATATGGGGGTCAGGTAGCTGCTTGAGGAGACAGTCTGTCCTTTACATGAGCTCAAGTGCTGAGTTGTGAGCTCCATTTTTCATTTAGGTCTGCTGGGCAGGTATGTTTAGGTCTGCTGCAGAACTCATAAACACGTTTTTTTTCCCCCAGGTGCTCTGTCCCAGGGAGTTAGGGCTTTATTTATGAGTTTCCATTGTGCTGCTGCCTTTTTTTTTTTCAGGGCTGCCCTGTGCAGCAATGAGGCAGCCTAGTCACTGTCTGCCTGCAGATGCTTTGCTGAGCTGCTGTGGGCTCCACCCAGCTGTCATGTGAACTTCTCTGCAGTCCTGTTTATATGGGTGTAGTTAGAACTGTCTCAGCATTGGTGGCCTGCTTCTGTAATGGCAGACTCTCACTGTAATGGCAGGTTGCCTTGGCAATGGCGGGCTGCCTCAGCAATGGCGGATGCCCCTCCCCCCACAGAGTTGGACCATCCCGGGTTCAGCTTTGCTTGCTGTGAAACTCTCAATCCAAAGAGTTTCCGATGGCTGTTCTTCTGTGGGAGTGGGACCAGCTGAGCCTGATCACCTGGCTCCCTGCCTCAGAGCCTTTTGCTCTCCAGTTGAACAGTCAACTCTCTCCCAGGAGTTCCAGTAGCCTGTTGAAAAGGCTCCGGGGTCTATGTGATTTCCCTTGCAGCGACTCACTGCACCAGCTGAAACAGTGGTGCTGAGATTTGTGGGGCCTTTTGTTTGTTTTTGCCTGGGAATCTCCTGGCCTGGCTCCCTGCCTCAGACCCCTCTTTAGTCGGGTGAATGAGCAACTGCACCTTCCCAGGGCTCCAATCGCCAGCCAAACGGGCACCCGGACCAGTGTATTTTGTAAGGAGAACTGCCGTGCCAGGGCGCCACAAAGCAGCCACACAGGCCAAAACAGCCACGGGGACCGAAACAGCCTCACCTGCCAAAACAGTCATGCTGGCGACCCGTAGGGCTCCTCTGCCTGGGAATCTCCTGGTCTGTGGGCAATAAAAATCCGTCTGGAAATGTGGTGTCCACTCATCCTCTGCATTTTCACTGGGAGCTGCAATCCCAAGCTGTTCCTAAATGGCTATCTTGTATATGGATTCCACAGTTTTGGTATTTGTTAAGATGATTGATGTATACAACCTCAATAATATTGAGAAGACTTTGCACCTTTTATCCTTTGTTGCATAACAAACCAGCAAAAAACTTTAATGTCATAAAAGAAATGTATTCTTTCTCACAATTCTGTGAAATGCTGTATTTGTACTCCTGAAATTGCCTTGAATCACTAGGTCTCACTTGTGCTTCTATAGTCAGAGGGCAGGTCTGCTGGAGGCTGGACTCAGCTTGGACAGTTGGGATGACAGGGCCTCTCTCAACACCATAGTCTTTAGACTTGAGATTCTTCAACCTT
The DNA here is from genome assembly GCF_009761245.1 of Sapajus apella. Taxonomy (NCBI): domain Eukaryota; kingdom Metazoa; phylum Chordata; class Mammalia; order Primates; family Cebidae; genus Sapajus; species Sapajus apella. Next base: position 427,337 of record NW_022437133.1, read on the forward strand.
AGAAGGCTTACAGAAACTTTGTGTTAGGGCAAATCCAAATGCAGTAAATTTTCCAATGTTCTGGAGTCAATGTGGAAGTAGAATTTATGGAATGATTGATAAACGGAGGCAATTTCATTGGGAATCACCAGCAAAATTGGTGAAATTCTGCCAGCTGCTCTATACTATGATTTAAATATTTCACTTGAGTGTATGATTAATTAGACAAATTGCAATAATTTTACATTGATATGGTATTTATAATTAAAATCTAATATTATACTCAGAAGAATGGAAAATAATTGCATATTTTCAAAAACTTAGGGTAAGCAAATTACCCTTCTTACATTAGCTAACATAACTCAACTTTATGATCTTCAATTATTCACTTTGAAGACAATGGCAAGATGAATTGTTTTAATAATTTTTTAAAACTTATTTATTGAGCAACGGGAGGGAAAAAAAACTTATTTATTTTCCAGCTTGATTGGGGCATAATTGGTATATAAAAATTGCACATATATGATGTATAACATAAAAATTTAAATTTAATTTGATACATTATGAAATTATTGGTGCAATCACATTAGATTTTTTGTGGTCTTTTCTCCAAGATTATGTTGGTTTATACAGTCTTTTGTGATTTCATACTAATTTTAGATTTTCTTATGAATTCTATGAAAATGTCATTACAATTTTGATAAAGACTACATTAAATCTGTAGATTGCTTTGGGTAGTAATTTAATGACATCAATTCTTCCAATTCATGAACATGAGATACCTTTCCATTTATATGTTTTGTCTTTGATTTCTTTCATCAATATTTCAAACATTTCATAATGCAGATCTTTCACTGCCATTGTCAAGTTTATTACCAAGTATTTATTTTATTATTTTTAATGCTAATGATTTTTTAACACTAACAATGGTATTTGTATCAGTCCATTCTCACACTGCTATACAGAGACACCTGAGCCTTGTTAATTTATAAAGAAAAGAAGTTTGTTTGGCTCCATGGTTTCACAAGCTCCATGGAAAGCATGACTGGGGAGGCCTCAAGAAACTTAAAATTATGGCAGAGGTGAAGGGGAAGCAGGAATGTCTTACACAACCAGAGCAGGATAGAGAGGAGAGGTGCTCCACACTTTTAAACAACCAAATCTAGCAATAACTTACTCACTATGTATCATAAGAACAACATCAAAGGGGAAAATCATCCCCACGACCCAGTGGCTTTCATCTAGGCCCCATCTTCAACACTGGGGATTACAATTTGACATTTGATTGGTCAAGGACACAGACCCAAACCGAATCATTCTGCCCTATTCCCCTCTCAAATTTCACGTCTCTCTCACACTTCAAAATACAATTATGCCTCCCCAATTGTGCCCCAAAACTTTTCTCATTCTAGCATTAAATCCAAAGTCCAAAGTCTCATGAGACAAGGCTAGACTCTTCTGCCAAAGTGCCTATAAAATAAAAAACAATGTAGGTACTTTAAAGATACAGTGGGTATATAGGCATTGGGTAAATACTGCCATTTCTAAAGGGAGAAATCAACCAAAAAAAGGGGGATACACGCCTTGTGCAAGTCTGAAACCCAGCAGGGAAGACATTAAAACTCAAAGCTCCAAAATAATGCCCTTTGACTCCAAGTGTCACATTGAGGCCACACTGATGCAGGGGATGTGATCTGCAAGCCTCAGACAGCTCTAATCCTTTGGATCTGTAAGGCTCAGCCCCAGTGGGTGCTCTCGAGAGCTGGTAATAAATGCCTGTGGCTTTCCTAGGTGTATGGTACAAGCTGTTGATTGATCTACCATTCTGGGGTCTGGGAATAGTGGCCCTCTCCTCACAACTCCATTAGACAGTGACCCAGTGGGGATTCTGTGTGTGGGCTCCAACCCCACATTTTCCCTCTGCACTCCCCTAGTAGAGGTTTTCCATGAAGGTTCTGCCTCTGCAGCACACTTCTGCCTGGACATTAAAACTTTTCCATAGATCTGAAATCTAGATGAAGAATCCCAAGTCTCAACTTCTGTACTCTGCACAACACAGGCTTAACACCCCATGAAAGCCATGAAGGTTTATGGCTTTCATCCACTGAAGCAGCAGCCTGAGTACCTGGACCCCTTTAAGCTATGGTTTAGTTGTAGCAACCAGAATTAGGGGAGCAGTGTCTCAAGGCTGTGCACAATAATGGGGCCATGGTACTAAGCCACAAAACCTTGTTTATACTCCTAGGCCTCCTAGTCTGTAGTGGGAGTGGCTGCCGCGAAACTCCCTGAAACACTTCTGGGTCCTTTTCCCATTGTCTTGGCTATTGGTAACTCTTTTCCATTTAGATATGCAAATGTATGGAGCCTGCTTGAATTTCTCCCCTAAAAATGGGTTTTTCTCTTCTACCACATGGCCAAGCCATAAATTTTTCAAACTTTTATGCTCTGCTTCCCTTTTAAATATAAGTTCCAGTTACAAATCTTTTCTTTGTTCATGTATCTGAGCATAGGATTTTAGAAGCAGCCAGGCATCATGTTGAATGATTTGCTGCTTAGAAATTTCTTCTACTAAATATTATGAGTCATCTCTTTCAAGTTCAAAGTTCCACAGATCACTAGAGCAGGAGCACAATGCCATCAGGTTCTTTGCTAATGCATAACAAAAGTGACTTTTGCTCCAGTTCCAAATAAGTTCCTTATCTCCAACCAAGGCTGCATCAGCCTGGCCATTTGTGCATCTCACTTTCAGCATTTTGATGAAAGTTATTCAGCAAATCTCTAGGACATGCCAAATTTTCTCCCATCTTCCTGCCTTTTTCTCAGTCTTCAAAACTATTCCAACCACTGCCTGTTACCCATCTCCAAAGCTGTTTCCATTTTCAGGTATCATTACAATGCCCCACTCCTAGGTTTCAATTTTCTGTATTAGTTCATTGTCACACTGCTATAAAGAAACCACATCGGGTTATCCAAGATGATGGAGTAGGAGCAGCTCTGGATTGCAGCTCCCAGCTACAGCCCATAGGGTGAGTGGTCGCCTCATTTCCAGATGGATTTTTATTGCCCACAGACCAGGAGATTTCCAGGCAGAGGAGTACCACGGTTTCCAATGTGGCTTTTTCAGCCGGCATGGTGGGTTTCCACACACACACACAAAGAAAGCTCACATGGGTCTGGGTGCCATTTCAGCTGGTGACTGGAGTGCCTGGAAGACAGAGTCGTCCATTCAACTGATAAAAATGGGACTGAAATATGGAGCCAGGCCAGGAGATTCCCGGGTAAAAAAAGCACCACAAGGCTCCAGTGCAGCCGTTTCAGCCAGTGCAGTGGTCCACACAAAATCTTACACAAATCCGGGCACCTTTTCAACAAGCAACTGGAATGCCTGGGAGACAGAGTCACCCATTCAACTGACAAAAAGGGGACTGAAACAAGGAGCCAGGCCAGGAGATTCCCTGGTGAAAAAACACCACAAACTCCTAGTGCAATCTGGGCGCCATTTCAACTGGTGACTGGAATGCCTGGGAGACAAGAGTCGCCCATTCAACTGAAAAAAAATGGGGTCTGAGGCAGGGAGCCAGGTGATCAGGCACAGCTAGTCCCACTGCCACAAAGACCAGCAATCTAAAATGCTCTGGATTGAGAGTTTCACAGCAAGAACAGCTGAGCCCGGGATGGTCCAGCTCTGTGGGGGAGAGGCATCAGCCATTACCAAGACAGTCCACCACTACCGAGGTAGTCCACCATTGGTGAGGTGGTCCACAATGGCCAAGGCAGTCCTCCATTACTGAGACAGCCTGCCATTGCTGAGGCAGTCTGCCATTACAGAGGCAAGCTGCCATAGCCAGGGCAGTTCTAACTGTACCCCTATAAACAGGACTGCAGGAAAGTTCACACAGCAGCTAGGTGGAGAGCACAGCAGCTCAGCAATGCCTTTGCTGCCAGACTGTGAGTATGCTGCCTCCTTGCTGGGCAGAGCAGCTCCCAAAAAAGAAAGCAGTATAACAGAAACTTATAAATAAAGCCCTCCCTTCCTGGGTCAGAGCACCTGGGGGAGAAAAAGGCTGTTATGACTTCTGCTGCAGCAGACTTAAACGTACCTGCCCAGTAGCTTTGAATGGAACAATGGAGCTCACAGCTCAGCACTTGAGCTCCTATAAAGGACAGACTGTCTCCTCAAGCAGCTCCCCAACCCCCGTATATCCAAAAAGTCACCTCATAAAGGAGAGCTCAGGGCCAGGTGCAGTGGCTCATGCCTATAATCCCAGCACTTTGGGAGGCTGAGGTAGGTGGATCACGAGGTCAAGAGATCGAGACCATGCTGGTCAACATGGTGAAACCCTGTCTCTACTAAAAATACAAAAATTAGCTGGGCATGGTGTCACGTGCCTGTAGTCCCAGCTGTTCTTGAGGCTGAGGCAGGAGAATTGCTTGAACCCAGGAGGTGGAGGTTGTGGTGAGCCGAGGTCATGTCATTGCACTCCAGCCTGGGTAATAAGAGTGAAACTCTGTCTCAAAAAAAAAAAAAAAAGGAGAGCTCAGACTGACATCTGGCAGGTATCCTTCTGGGACAAAGATAGAAGAAGAAACTGGAAGCAACCCTTACTGTTCAGCAGTCACTGCAGGTAAGCCACAGGCAAGCAGGGTTGGAGTGGGCCTCCGAAACAGAAAGAAATAACTTCATCATCAACAAAAAGGGTGTCCACTCAGGGACACATCTCAAAGCCACCAACTACAAAGACCACAGGTAAATAAGTCCACAAAGATGGAAACAAACCAGTGCAAAAAGGATGAAAATAACCAAAATCAGAACACCTCTCCTCCTCCAAGGGATCACAACTCCTCACCAGCAAGGGAACAAGGCTAGATGGAGAATGAGTCTGATGAATTCACAGAAACAGGCTTCAGAAAGTGGGTAATAAGAAACTTCTCTGAGCTAAAAGAAAAAGGTTCTAAACCAATGCAAAGAAACTAAGAACCTTAAAAAAAGATTAGACGAAATGCTAATGAGAATAAAGAGCTCAGAGAGGAGCAGAAACAAATTGATGGAGCTGAAAAACACACGAGAACTTCGAAGCATGCATAAGTTTCAATAACTGAATTGATCAAGCAGAATAAAGGCTATCAGCAGTCGAAGATTAAATCAATGAAATAAAACAAGAAGGCAAGTTTAGAGAAAAAAGAGTAAAAAGAAACGAACAAAGCTTCCAAGAAATATAGGATTATGTGAAAAGACCTAATCTACGTTTGATAGGTGTACCTGAATATGACAGAGAGAATGAATCCAAGCTGGAAAACACTCTTCAGGATATTATCCAGGAGAACTTGCCCAACCTAGTAATGCAGGCCAATATTCAACTCCAGGAAATACAGAGAACACCACAAAGATATTCCTCAAGAAGAGCAACCCAAAGACACATCATCATCAGATTCACCAGGGTTGAAATGAAGGAGAAAATGCTAAGGGCAGCCAGAGAGAAAGGTCAGGTCACCCACAAATGGAAGCCCGTAAGACTCACAGGAGATCTCTTAGCAGAAACACTATAAGCCAGAAGAGAGTGCGGCCAATATTCAACATAAAGAACTTTCAATCCAGGATTTCATATCCAGCCAAACTAAGTTTCATAAGCGAAGGAGAAATAAAATACTTTATTAACAAGCAATTACTCAGAGATTTCATCACCACCAGGCCTGCTTTACAAGAGCTCTTGAAAGAAGCACTAAACATAGAAAGGAATAACCAGTACCAGCCACTCCAAAAATGCACCAAATGGTAAAGAGCAGTGACACAATGAAGAAATTGCATCAACTGACAGGCGAAACAACCAGCTAGCATCAAAATAGCAGGATCCAATTCACACACAACAATATTAACCCTAAATGTAAATGGGCTAAATGCCCCAATCAAAAGACTGGCAAGTTGGATTAAAAAGTCAAAACCCATCAGTGTGCTGTATCCAGGAAACCCTTCTCACATGCAAGGACACACATAAGCTCAAAATAAAGGGATGGAGGAAGATTTACCAATCAAATGGAGAGCAAACAAAAGCAGGAGTTGCAATCCTATTCTCTGATAAAATAGACTTTAAACCAACAAAAATCGAAAGACACAAAGAAGGACAATATATAATGGTAAAACAATCAATGCAACAAGAAGAATTAACAATCCTAAATATATACGAATCCAAAACAGGAGCACCCAGAAACATAAAGCAAGTTCTTAATGACTTACAAAGAGACATAGACTCCCACACAATAATAATGTGAGACTTTAACACTCCACTGTCAATATTAGACAGGTCAATGTGACAGAAAATTAACAAGGATATCCAGGACTTGAACTCAGACCTGGACCAAGAAAACCTAATGGACATTTACAGAATTATCCACCCCAAATCCACAGAATATACATTCTTCTCAAAACCACATCACACCTAGTCTAAAATTGACCACATAATTGGAAGTAAATCACTCCTCAACAAATTCAAAAGACTGGAAATCATAACAAACATTCTCGCAGACCACAGTGCGCTCAAGTTAGAACTCAGAATTCAGAAACTGCCTGAGAACCACACAACTTCTTGGAATCAGAAACTGGCTCTTGAATGCTGACTGGATAAACAATGAAATGAAGGTAGAAATAAAGATGTTCTTTGAAACCAATGAGAACGAAGACACAACATACCCTAATCTCTGGGACCCATTTAAAGCAGTGTCTGTATGAAAAAATATAGCAATAAATGCCCACATGAGAAGCAAGGAAAGATCCAAAATCGTTACCCTATCATCAAAATTGAAAGAGCTAGAGGAGCAAGATCAAAAAAACTCAAAACCTAGCAGAAGACAAGAAGTAACTAAGATCAGAGCAGAACTGAAGGAGATAGAGGCACAAAAAAACCCTTCAAAAAAATCAATAAATCCAGGAGCTGGTTTTTTGAAAAGATCAACAAATAGACCACTAGCAAGATTAATAGAAAAGAAAAGAGAAAATAATCAAATAGATGCAATAAAAAACGATAAAGAGGATATCCCCACAGATTCCACAGAAATACAAACCACTACTGAAGATTACTACAACAACTCTATGCATATAAACCAGTAAACCTGGAAGAAATGGATAAATTCCTGGACACTTGCACACACCCAAGCCTAAACAAGGAAGAAACTGAAATGCTGAATAGACCAACAACAAGGTTGAAGTTGAGGCAGCAATTAATAGCCTACCCACCAAAAAAAGCCCGCATCCAGATGGGTTCACAGCTGAATTCTACCAGGCATACAAAGAGGAGCTGTTACCACTCCTTCTGAAACTATTCCAAACAATCCAAAAAGAGGTAATCTTTCCTAAATCATTTCATGAGACCAACATCACCCTGATACCAAAACCAGGCAGAGACTCAATAAGAAAAGAAAACTCCAGGTCAATATCCATGATGAATATAGATGCAAAAATCTTCAATAAAATACTAGCAAACCAATTGCCACAACACATCAAAAAGCTCATCCATCACGATCAAGTAGGCTTCCTCTCAGGGATGCAAGGCTAGTTCAACATACACAAGTCTGTAAATATAGCTCCTGACATAAACAGAACCAAAGACAAAAACTATATGATTATCTCAATAGATGCAAGAAGGCCTTCAACAAAATTCAACAGCGCTTTATGCTAAAAACTCTCAATAAACTAGGTATTGATGGAACATATCTCAAAATAATAAAAGCTATTTATGACAAACCGACAACAAATATCGTACTGAATGAGCAAAAACTGGAAGATTTCCTTTGAAACCTGACACGGGAAAAGGATGCCCTCTGTCACCACTCTTATTCAATGTAGTATTGGAAGTTCTAGCCAGAGGAATCAGGCAAGAAAAATAAATAAAGGGAAAGAAAATTAGGAAAGGAGGAAGTAAAATTGTGTTTATTTGTAGATGACATTACTGTATGTTTAGAAGACCCCATTGTCCCAGCCCAAAATCTCCTGAAACTGATAAGCAACTTCATCAAAGTCTCAGAATACAAAATCAATGTGCAAAAATCACAAGCATTCCCATACACTCATAACAGACTTAAAGAGAGCACTGTCATTCACAATTGCTACAAAGAGAATAAAACGCTTAGGAATACAGCTAACAAAGAATGTAAAGGACCTCTTCAAGGAGAACTACAAACCACTACTCAAGGAAATAAGAGAGGAACAAACAGATGGAGAAACATTCCATGCTCATGGTTAGGAAGAATCGATATCGTAAAAATGGCCATACTGCCCAAAGTAATTTATAGATTCAATGCTATCCCCATCAAGCTAACAATGACCCTTTTCAAAGAACTGGAAAAATCCACCTTAAACTTCATATGGAACCAAAAGAGAGCCTGCATTCCAAGACAATTCTAAGTAAAAAGAACAAATCTGGAGGCATCACGCTACCTGACTTCAAACTATACTACAAGGCTACAGTAATCAAAACAGCATGGTACTGGTACCAAAACAGAGATATAGACAAATGGAATAGAACAGAGGCCTCGGAGGCAATGCCATACATCTACAATCATCTGATCTTTGACAAACCTCACAAAAACAAGCAATGGGAAAAGGATTCCCTGTTTAATAAATGGTATTGGGAAAACTGGCTAGCCATGTGCAGAAAGCAGAAACTGGACCCCTTCCTGACAGTTTACACTAAAATTAACTCCAGACCGATTAAAGACTTAAACATAAGACCTAACACCATAAAAACCCTAGAAGAAAACCTAGACAAAACCATTCAGGACACAGTCATAGGCAAGGACTTCATGACTAAAGCACCAAAAGCATTGACAACAAAAGCCAAAACAGGCAAATGGGACCTAATTAAACTCCAGAGCTTCTCTACAGCAAAAGAAACAGTCATTAGAGTGAACAGGCAACAAACAGAATGGGAAAAATTTTTTGCAATCTACCCATCTGACAAAAGGCTAATATCCAGAATCTACAAAGAACTAAAACAGATGTAAAAGAAAAAAAACAGACAAGGACATTCAAAAGTGGGTGAAGGATATGAACAGACATTTTACAAAAGAAGGCATATACGAGGCTAACACACATATGAAAAAATGCTCATGATCACTGGTCATTAGAGAAATGCAAATCAAAACTACATTGAGATACCGTCTCATGCCAGTTAGAATGGAGATCATTAAAAAAATCTGGAGACAGCAGACGCTGGAGAGGACGTGGAGAAATAGGAACACTTTTACACTGTTGGTGGGAGTGTAAATTAGTTCAACCATTGATTGTGGAAGACAGTGTGGTGATTGCTCAAGGACCAAGAAATAGAAATTCCATTTGACCCAGCAATGCTATTACTGGGTATATATCCCAAGGATTATAAATCGTTCTACTATAAGGACACATGCACACGAATGTTCATTGCAGCACTGTTTACAATAGCAAAGACTTGGAATCAATCCCAATGCCCATCGATGATAGACTGGACAGGGAAAATGTGTCACATATACACCATGGAATACTATGCAGCCATCAAAAACGATGAGTTTGTATCCTTTGTAGGGACATGGATGAATCTGAAAACCATCATTCTCAGCAAAGTGACACAAGAACAGAAAATCAAACACCGCATGTTCTCACTCATAGGCGTGTGTTGAACAATGAGAACACATGGACACCTGGAGAGGGGCATCACACACTGAGGTCTATTGTGGGGAACTAGGGGAGGAACAGCATGGGTGGGGAGTTTGGGAAGGATAACATGGGGAGAAATGACAGATACAGGTGATGGTGAAGAAGGCAGCAAACCATTTTGCCATGTATGTACCTATGCAATAATCTTGCATGTTCTTCACATGTACCCCCAAACCTAAAATGCAATAAAATATATTTTAGAAAATGAAAAAAATAAGAAATCACGGTGACTAGTTAATTTATAACAAAATAAGACTTACTTGGCTTATGGGCTTTTTTTTTTTTTAATTTCATAACTTTGATTTTTAATTGCATTTTAGGTTTTGTCTCACTCGTGGTTTTATAGATTCTACAGGAAGCATGGTTTGGGAGGCCTCAGGAAACTTGCAATCATTTTAGAAGGTGAAGGGGAGGCAGCCATGTCCTCCATGGCCAGAGCAGCAGGGAAAGGAAAAGGAGGGAGGTACCATGTGCCATGTGCTTTTAAACAACCAGAACTTGTGATAACTCACTCACTGTATTAGTGCATTCTTGCACTGCTATAAAGAACTAACAGGCAATTTAGAAGGAAAGAGGTTGAATTGGCTCATAGTTTTCTAGACTGTACAGGAAACATGGCTGAGATGGCCTCAAAAAGCTTTCAATCATGGCAGAATCAGGTGCACCTTATGTAGCTGAAGCAGGAGGAAGAGAGGGAAGTGAGAGGTGCTACACACTTCAACAACCAGATTTTGTGAAAACTCAGTCCCTATCACAAGAACAGCAAGGGAGAAATGTGCTTCTTGATTCAGTCATCTCCCACCAGCCCCATCTTCAGACTTTGGGGATTATAACTTGACATGATATTTGGGCATAGACACAAGCCCAAACTATATCAGTGTTGTTTTAATAATTTATTTCAAAACATCATTCTCCTTATTAATTCCATATTCCTTTCCTCACATCTTCAGGCAGCCACAGGGGTATTCTTGTTGGATCTACCTTCAAGAATATAATAGCTGTTGATATGCAAAAAATTCAGATGGCTAGTAGCTTACAGCTGTGTCACCTGGCACATCTATCTTCACTTAAAAGCTGACTCCATTCTCTTCTTGATCAGCTGACCTTCAAGAATGGACAATGCAGAGGTATCAGGGCCAGGCCATATCTACCCAAAATAAGAGTCATGTAATAAATTATCATTGCACTGTATCTTCCTATTGCAGTGGCTAAGACATTGTCAGATATGAATTTCAGTTCGTTGTTCATGTTCAGTTCTTCTTTCTCCTTGCTTTCCTTTCTCATGGTTCCAGTTTTCCTTGAGGTCTGGAAGCTATCCTTGACTTATTTTGCTTCTTTCTCTTCTATTTCCCACAGGTGTTATTCTCAATGAACTTCCTACAAAATCAGATTCCCAGAAGACGTAACTGAGCGATATCAGCAGTGGTTTGAGAAAGTAGGTGTGATAAGATAGGGCTTGAAGACTATATATCTCATTGCTCTGTCAGTAATAGAAATCCAATCCCAAGAGGCATGCTAAATATGGACAGTGTCTAGAACAAAATGGCAGTTCTACTACTAAATATTGTGATAATGATGTCTTGGGAAAATGGTCATTTGGATGTAACTGCACTCACCAGCAAAATGATGCAGGCATTTAAAAAGTACAGAAGAGCAATGCAAACAAGGGACATTTCTATTTATTAGTTGTTAGTGTTTCATTGCTATCCAGCAGAGTGATAATGTAAGCTTAGGACAGTAGACAAGCAATTCAACCAAAGTGTGAAGACTAGAGGCTTTTTTTAGTACCTGAAGTGGAAGTTTTATTACCTGGAATGAGAAGTCAGAATAGCATATTATATTTGGATAATATAAGTTAAACTGAGGCAGACCTGTTATGCCAAAAGTTGAGCCCTGCTGAGAAAAACCGAGAACCCTACCATAGAGAATAGAGATATCTGAATCCTTGAAAATTTTAGCTCCCCAGACTACTCTGAACTTACATACCCTACAGACATTTCTCACATCTCCCATTATAACCTAGAAATCCCTTTGTGCAGAAAGATACTGTGGAAATCTGTCCTTATGTTTTCCATGGCCAACAGTTTGATAATTAGGGTTAAGCCACAGCATAACCAAATTGACATCATGCCAGGACTAATAAGAAGAAAAGAGCTTTAAATTAATGGACCTGTAAAAATAAGCCACTGGATTTGTCAAAGGTAACATAACATAAAACTGGATAAGCAACATTTTATTCACAGTATATTGTCTCAGGATTTGGAATTTAACATCCTAGCAAGGACCTCAGGGGATACCTCATAGAAACCTAGAGAAAGTAAACTTTCATGCTGAGCAAAGTCGAAAAGCCTGAGTTGATGTGACAGACAGTGAAAGAAGAGATATCAAAATTCAGGAAAGTGACCGTGCTGGAATGGATATGTTATGTGATGCCAAAAGAACACTAGAATATTATGTTCTAAGGGAGGCTCAGAAGATGCAGCATTCATGAAGGTTATTGGGAGCATTCTTGTGAGAGAGACACTGACATCACTCAGAAGTCTTGGCCAGGGATTAGTACAGGAGAACCTGCATAGGCCTTGACATGTTGATAGCAATGGGGATAATGGCATTTTAAAGAAATATAAGCCCTATGGCTACTCTTAAAGACTCAAATCTGGGAGACTGGTCATAATTACCATAAAAAGTGGCAAGCTCAGAGTGTTATTCAAGCTGAGATTGACACATAGAACATTGATATGATGTTTAATGGAAAAAAAAACATGTCTAAAAACAAAATATGTGAAGCCAACAATGTTCTGCTGAATATACATAATGAAAAGAAAGCAAACATGGGTGAACAGGAAGCTATTGAGCAGCCACTCCAATGGGTCATGATCTTTTACTCAGTTTCCAAAACTAAATTTTCAGATCCAGAATGCACTGACTGAAGTGCCTAGGTTCCCAAGTGGAAGAACTCAGTAACTTCACAATAATTAAACAGAAAATGGATTTCCCGCAGCCCTTCCCCAAAGAGACCTTGAGCTGTTAACTCAGATGATACATTATGTAATAGAGATACTAGATATATCATGATATGTCTAGACAATATGAGTGAGGCTTGATATTTGAAGACCTGAAGCATTGTCATAGCTTCCTTATTCAAGTAGGGGCATGCAGGAACAAGTAATTATTGGAGTTAATATGTTTTGGAGATTCATCCTTACTCAAATTTCATGTTGAAATGTAATCCCTAGTGATGGAGGTGGAGGTGACTGGATCATCGGGGGGTTCCCTCATGAATGGTTTGGGCCACCACCTTGGTAATAAGTGAGTTCTCACTCTGAATTCACATGAGATATGGTCATTTAAAAGTGATTGGCACCTATCCACCAACCCGCTCCTGTTTTTACCATGTGAAGGGCCTGCTCCCACTTCACCCTCTACCATGAGCTCTCTGAGGCTTCTCCAGAAGTTGAGCATATGCCAGCACTAAGCTTTCTGTACAGTCTGCCAGAACTATGAGCCAACAAACCTCCTTTATTTATAAATTACCCAGTCTAAAGTATTCCTTTACAGCAATGCAATAATGGCCTAATACAGAAGTTATCACTAATGTTTGGTTTAACACTGATGCATTAGTCTGAAGATCCACCTTGTAATTATATCCTCCAGGCTCTGAATGTATAATTTAAATCAAAGTATTTGGCAGTTAGATTATACTCCTACTGAGTCAGTCCTTGATCTGTAAATTAAGAGCTTTCAGGAGAGTGGGGAAAGCTAAGGTACCAACACTGCCCCCAGCTTCACATTGAAAGTAAATCAAAACCAGCATTTCATCTTTATAGAGGCAAAACATGACAGAAAGTCATGCTACCTTTAAACATCTAAATGAAGCATAATGGTAACTTCTGTCATATCTTTGTTTAACCCACTAGTGTGATCTTAACTATAATTGAAGGATCCTGGAGATGACATAATAAACATAATTGAGAAGATAAATATGTCTTTAGCTATATACTATGTGATCATCAATTTGACAAATATAAATGTAATATGGAGAAATGATCAGAAAGTTTTCTTATTTCCATGAATTAAACTAATATATGTTTGTTATATATCAGTTGTTAAATACACACATGTTAATATATATTTATGTTAGTATATAGATATCATAGATATAGATATATATATTATATGTATAATTAGCTTAACCCAGGAGTCTATTAACTGTCATTTTCTTTGTCATAATAGAAACCTCAAAATATCTGAATCATCTAGACCTCCCAGAGAACATTGCATTGACACTTCCTTCATGCATTTAACTATATTACCTTAGGTTATGTATGGTGAAGCCAGAGAACTAAAAGCCAGGTTTGTTATAATCACAATTCCTGCAAACAACAAGGGAGAAGAGGCCTCTGAGTAATACGTTATTTTAGTTTCTGCAAGAACAAAAGGACAAGGCAGGAAAAGTATATCTAAGGTTGGCTAATGTGAATAATTTCAGTAGCATCTGGAGTATAGGTGCTGTCCCTGGTTGTCTGGTATCTGATTATGCTGGGGCTACTAGGGCTGATACATAGTGGCCCATGGAGGGAAATGCTTGAAGTGTAGACTTAGCCACTAAAAAAAGACAACTTACTGACCTTTTGCTAGTGCATCAAACCTGGATCAAGACAGAAAACAAAAAACTATGTTACAATATGATTATCCTGATGATCAGATCAGAAACTATAATATGTTTGTTTATATCAGTCATGAGCAGTAGTAAATGATGTGGATAACTGCACAACAGCCTGAAAGAAAAAAAGATGAAACATCAAAGACAAATAGTTCTTGTATAGAACCACGTATATGGCTATATGGTGGAAGCACAAAGTGTAAATATGTTTGTATCACATGTTAACTCCCACCAGAAATCATCCATTTTGGAAGACGTCTTGCACAATCAAAAAGACAAAATAATGTCGATTGATATTGTCCTTTTTTCTTCTTCACCTGATCCAAAATGGCATAATGGGTACATGAATAGAGTGACCATAGTGGCAGATGCAGGATATACATGCAGCCAACAACATGGGCTGCAAATGTCAAGATCAATCCACCTGTTACATCTTCTGTATCTTTATTCTATCAGCAGCAAAGACCAGTGCTGACCCCCCATTATGTTACTGTTCCCTGAGGAGTTTACCAAGCCATATTAGAGTTCTTCTTTACCTAAAGGGCCATAAAGTTGTCTTCACTGGAGTAAACAATTATTCTGAGTATAAATTTACGTTTACTGCCCATGTATCATCATCTACCTTCAACATTCAGTGTTATTGAGTGATTACTCCAGATATGATATCCCACACATAATAGTGCCTAACAAAAGAACACACTTTACAGTAAAGGAGGTACATGTGTGAGCCCATAACAATGGAACCCAGTGGTTCTAGATTATAACACTTCATTCAAGTGCAGCTGGCTTGATAGTATCAGAGTTGCCTGAAGGCAAAGTGGAGACAATACACTGAGAAGATAAAGTGTCATTTTCCAGGATTGCCTCAACACTGAATCAGAGCCTATACATGGTGCCTCTGTGTGTGTGTGTGTGTGTGTGTGTGTGTGTGTGTGTGTGTGTGTGCTTTGAGTAGAAAGAACACAGAAATCTAACATGTGATTAGTAGCAAAAGTGGGCCTACTTGCTGTCATTCACATGTCTGTAAATAAGGACTTTTCAAGGTTAGAGGGTCTGAACCCTAACTGTTGTGCACTCTCACTAAAGGACATAGCAAAGTCATATTCTCTACAAACTACTATTGCCAGTTGAGCGCTTTGAAATCCTTGTGTTTGGAAAACCAAGCAATAAGAGTAGCCTTCTTTGGGTATTAATAAATCCTAATCAGCCAGCAAAAAAAAAAAGTAAAACAAGCAAAAAGACCAAAACCAATTACTTTTAATTTTGAAATATTGTGAAGAGAAATAAATGACCAAAAATATTTTTAATTAATAAAATTATATAGGGAGGGGAGGATCCAAGATGGCCGTTTAGGAACAGCTCAGGATTGCAGCTCCCAGTGAAAGCGCAGAGGGTGAGTGGACGCCGCGTTTTTATTGCCCACAGACTAGGAAATTCCCGGGCAGAGGTGCTCCACGCTCGCCAGCGCGGCTGTTGTGGCCAGCGCTGCTGTGCCGGCCAGCGCCGGCCGGCGCCGACCAGCGCCGCTGCTCTGCCCCGCGCGGCTGCTTTGTCGGCGCCCCGGAGCCGCGGTTCTCCGTAAAAAATACACCGGTCCGGGTGCCCGTTTGGCTGGCGATTGGAGCCACGGGAAGTCGCCCATATGCTGGTTCAAAAAGGGGACTGAGCAGAGAACCAGGACAGTAGATTCCAGGGCAAAAAAAAAAAGAAAAAAAAGCGCCACAAACCTCAGTGCCGCTGTTTAAGCCAGCGCAGTGAGTGGCCGCAGGGGAAAACAAACAGACCCCGGCGCCTCTTCAACAGGCGACTGGAACACCAACTTAAAAAAGGCTCTGAGGCAGGGAGCCGGGCGATCAGGCTCGGCTGGCCCCACCCCCACAAAAGAACAGCAACCAGAAACTCTGGATTGAGAATTTCACAGCGAGTGCAGCTGAACCCGGGACAGTCCAGCTCTGTGGGGGAGGGGCGTCCGCCATTACCGAGGCAGCCCGCCGTTGCCAAGGCAACCCGCCATTGCTGAGGCAGCCCGCCATTGCCAAGGCAACACGCCACAGCAGAGACTCCGCCCCAACAGAGGCGGGCCACCATCACCAAAACAGTTCTAACTACACCCATGTAAACAGGACTGCAGGGAAGTTCACTCGGGAGCGGGGCGCAGCCCACAGCAGCTCAGCAAAGCTGCTATAGGCCGACAGTGACTAGGCTGCCTCCTTGCTGGGCTGGGCAGGTTTGAAGGAA
>NW_022437133.1:443998-480746 GCF_009761245.1 Sapajus apella
GAAGGCAGCAGCATAACGGAAACTCATAAATAAAGCCCTAAATCCCTGGGACAGAGCACCTGGGAACAAAAAGCAGTTTATGAGTTCTGCTGCAGCAGACCTAAAAGTACCTGCCCAGCAGCTCTGAATGAACAACAACAGAGCTCACAGCTCACCATTTGAGCTCCTATAAAGAAAAGACGGTCTCCTCAAGCAGCTCCCTGACCCCTATATATCCAAAAGGACACCTCATAGAGGAGAGATCAGATTGACACTAGGCGGGTATCCTTCTGGGACAAAGATAGCAGAAGAAGAAAACTGGTAACAACCCTTGCTGTTCAACAGCTGCTGCAGGTGAACCCCAGGCAAGCAGGGCCTGGAGTGAACCTCAGCAGACCTACAGCAGAGGGGCCAGACTGTCAGAAGGAAAACCAAGAAACAGAAATAACCTCATCATCAACAAACAGAACGTCAATCTGAAAGATTTGAGACCCAATCTGAAAGCCAGCAACTACAAAGTCGACAGGTGGATAAATCCTTAAGGATGGGAAGAAACCGGCGCAAAAAGGATGAAAACACCCGAAACCAGAACACCTCTCCTCCTACAAGGGATCACAACTCCTCACCAGCAAGGGAACAAGGTTGGAGGGAGAATGAGCATGATGAAATGACAGAATCAGACTTCAGAAGGTGGGTAGTAAGAAACTTCTGTGAACTTAAAGAACATGTTCTAACCAAATGCAAAGAAACTAAGAACCTTGAAAAAAGATTTGATGAAATGCTAACAAGAATGGACAAAATAGAAAGGAATATAAGTGAATTGATGGAGCTGAAAACTGCAACACGAGAACTTCGTGAAGCATGCACAAGTATCAACAGCCCACTTGACCAAGCAGAAGAAAGGATATCAGAGGTCGAAGATCAACTCAATGAAATAAAACGGGAAGGCAAGACTGGAGAAAAAAGGGTAAAAAGGAACGAACAAAGTCTCCAAGAAATGTGGGACTATGTGAAAAGACCTAATCTACGTTTGATAGGCGTACCTGAATGCGATGAAGAGAATGAATCCAAGCTGGAAAATACTCTGCAGGATATTATCCAGGAAAACTTCCCCAACCTAGCAAGGCAGGCAAACATTCAAGTCCAGGAAATACAGAGAACACCACAAAGATATTCGTCAAGAAGAGCAACCCCAAGACACATAATCGTCAGATTCACCAGGGTCGAAATGAAGGAGAAAATACTAAGGGCAGCCAGAGAGAAAGGTAGGGTTACCCACAAAGGGAAGCCCGTCAGACTCACAGCAGATCTCTCAGCAGAAACCCTACAAGCCAGAAGAGAATGGGGGCCAATATTCAACATCCTTAAAGAAAAGAACTTTCAACCCAGAATCTCCTATCCAGCCAAACTAAGCTTCATAAGTGAAGGAAAAATAAAATCCTTTGGGAACATGCAAGTACTCAGAGATTTCGTCACCACCAGGCCAGCTCTACAAGAGCTCCTGAAAGAGGCTCTACACATATAAAGGAACAACAAGTACCAGCTCAACTAAAGGGCAAAACAGCCAGCTAGCACCAAAATGGCAATATCAAATTCACACATAACAATATGAACCCTAAATGTAAATGGACTAAATGCCCCAATCAAAAGACACAGACTGACAAATTGGATAAAAAGCCAAAACCCATCTGTGTGCTGTATCCAGGAAACCCATCTCACATGCAAGGATACAAAAAGGCTCAAAATAAAGGGATGGAGGAAGATTTACCAAGCAAATGGAGAGCAAAAAAAAGCAGGAGTTGCAATTCTCATCTCTGATAAATTAGACTTTAAAGCAACAAAGATCATAAGAGACAAAGAGGGACATTACATAATGGTAAAAGGATCAATGCAACAAGAAGAGCTAACGATCCTAAATATATACGCACCCAATACAGGAGCACCCAGATACATAAGGCAAGTTCTTAATGACTTACAAAGGGACTTAGACTCCCACACAATAATAGTGGGAGACTTTAACACCCCATTGTCAACATTAGACAGATCAACCAGACAGAAAATTAACAAAGATATCCAGGACTTGAACTCAGACCTGGACCAAGCAAACCTAATAGACATTTACAGAACTCTCCACCCCAAATCCACAGAATATACATTCTTCTCAGCACCACATCACACCTACTCTAAAATTGACCACATAATTGGGAGTAAATCGCTCCTCAGCAAATGCAAAAGAACGGAAATCGTAACAAACAGTCTCTCAGACCACAGTGCAATCAAGTTAGAACTCAGAATTCAAAAACTAACTCAGAACCGCACAGCTTCATGAAAACTGAACAACTTGCTCTTGAATGTTGACTGGATAAACAATGAAATGAAGGCAGAAATAAAGATGTTCTTCGAAACCAACGAGAATGAAGACACAACATACCAAAATCTCTGGGACACATTTAAAGCAGTCTCTAGAGGAAAATATATAGCAATAAGTGCCCACATGAGAAGCAAGGAGAGATCAAAAATTGACACCCTATCGTCAAAACTGAAAGAGTTAGAGATGCAAGATCAAAAAAACTCAAAGTCTAGCAGAAGACAAGAAATAGCTAAGATCAGAGCAGAACTGAAGGAGATAGAGACACAAAAAACCCTTCAAAAAATCAATAAATCCAGGAGCTGGTTTTTTGAAAAGATCAACAAAATAGACAGACCACTAGCCAGATTAATAAAAAAGAAAAGAGAGAATAACCAAATTGATGCAATAAAAAACGATAAAGGGGATATCACCACAGATTCCACAGAAATTCAAACCATCATCAGAGATTATTACTAACAACTCTATGCACACAAACTAATAAACCTGGAAGAAATGGATAAATTCCTGGACACTTGCGTCCTGCCAAGCCTGAACCAGGAAGAAGCCGAAACCCTGAACAGACCCATAACAAGGTCTGAAGTTGAGGCAGCAATTAAGAGCTTACCACCCAAAAAAAGCCCAGGTCCAGATGGGTTCACAGCTGAATTCTACCAGACATACAAAGAGGAGCTGGTACCATTTCTTCTGAAACTATTCCAAACAATACAAAAAGAGGGAATTCTTCCCAAATCATTTTATGAGACCAACATCATCCTGATTCCAAAACCCGGCAGAGACTCAACAAGAAAAGAAAACTTCAGGCCAATATCCATGATGAACATAGATGCAAAAATCTTCAATAAAATACTGACAAGCCGATTGCAACAGCACATCAAAAAGCTTATCCACCATGATCAAGTAGGCTTCATCCCGGGGATGCAAGGCTGGTTCAACATACGCAAGTCTATAAATGTAATTCACCACATAAACAGAACCAAAGACAAAAACCACATGATTATCTCAATTGATGCAGAGAAGGCCTTTGACAAAATTCAACAGCCCTTTATGCTAAAAACACTCAGTAAGCTAGGTATCAATGGAACGTATCTCAAAATAATAAAAGCTATTTATGACAAACCAACAGCCAATATCATACTGAATGGGCAAAAACTGGAAGCATTCCCCTTGAAATGTGGCACCAGACAAGGATGCCCGCTCTCACCACTGCTATTCAATATATTATTAGAAGTTCTAGCCAGAGCAATCAGGCAAGAAAAAGAAATAAAGGGCATTCAAATAGGAAAGGAGGAAGTCATATTGTCTCTATTTGCAGACGACATGATTGTATATCTAGAAGACCCCATCGTCTCAGCCCCAAACCTCCTGAAACTGATAAGCAAGTTCAGCAAAGTCTCAGGATACAAAATCAATGTGCAAAAATCACATGCATTCCTATACACCAGTAACAGACTTAAAGAGAGCCAAATCAAGAACAAACTTCCATTCACAATTGCCACAAAGAGAATAAAATACCTAGGAATACAACTAACAAGGAATGTAAAGGACCTCTTCAAGGAGAACTACAAGCCACTGCTCAACGAAATAAGAGAGGACACAAACAGATGGAGAAACATCCCATGTTCATGGTTAGGAAGAATCAATATCATGAAAATGGCCATACTGCCCAAAGTAATTTACAGATTCAATGCTATCCCCATCAAGCTACCAATGACCTTCTTTGCAGAACTGGAAAAAACCACCTTAAACTTCATATGGAACCAAAAGAGAGCCCGCATAGCCAAGTCAATTCTAAGCAAAAAGAACAAAGCGGGGGGCATCACACTACCAGACTTCAAACTATACTACAAGGCTACAGTAATCAAAACAGCATGGTACTGGTACCAAAACAGAGATATAGACCAATGGAACAGAACAGAGGTCTCGGAGGCAACACAACATATCTACAACCATCTGATCTTTGACAAACCAGACAAAAACAAGCAATGGGGAAAGGATTCCCTGTTCAATAAATGGTGTAGGGAAAGCTGGCTAGCCATGTGCAGAAAGCAGAAACTGGACCCCTTCCTGACACCTTACACTAAAATTAACTCCAGATGGATTAAAGACTTAAACATAAGACCTAACACCATAAAAACCCTAGAAGAAAATCTAGGCAAAACCATTCAGGACGTAGGTGTAGGCAAGGACTTCATGACCAAAACGCCAAACGCATTGACAACAAAAGCCAAAATAGACAAATGGGACCTAATCAAACTCCACAGCTTCTGCACAGCAAAAGAAACAATCATTAGAGTGAATCGGCAACCAACAGATTGGGAAAAAATTTTTGCAGTTTACCCATCTGACAAAGGGCTGATATCCGTAATTTACAAAGAACTAAAGCAGATTTACAAGAAAAAAACTAACAAGCCCATTCAAAAGTGGGCAAAGGATATGAACAGACACTTCTCAAAAGAAGACATACGTGAGGCCAACAAACATATGAAAAAATGCTCATCATCACTGGTCATCAGAGAAATGCAAATCAAAACTACACTGAGATACCATCTCACGCCGGTTAGAATGGCGATCATTAAAAAATCTGGAGACAACAGATGCTGGAGAGGATGTGGAGAAATAGCAACACTTTTGCACTGTTGGTGGGAGTGTAAATTAGTGCAACCATTGTGGAAGACAGTGTGGCGATTCCTCAAGGACCTAGAAATAGAAATTCCATTTGACCCAGCAATCCCATTACTGGGTATATATCCAAAGGATTACAAATCGTTCTACTATAAGGACACGTGTACACGAATGTTCATTGCAGCACTGTTTACAATAGCAAAGACCTGGAACCAACCCAAATGCCCATCGACGATAGACTGGATAGGGAAAATGTGGCACATATACACCATGGAATATTATGCAGCCATCAGAAACGATGAGTTTGGGTCCTTTGTAGGGACATGGATGAACCTGGAAACCATCATTCTCAGCAAACCGACAGAAGAGCAGAAGATCAAACACCGCATGTTCTCACTCATAGGCGGGTGTTGAACAATGAGAACACATGGACACAGGGAGGGGAGCACTACACACTGGGGTCAGTTGGGGGGAATTAGGGGAGGGAGGGTGGGGGGTGGGAAGCTGGGGAGAGATAGCAAGGGGAGAAATGCCAGATGTAGGTGATGGGGAGGAAGGCAGCAAATCACACTGCCACGTGTGTTCCTATGCTACAATTTTGCATGTTCTTCACATGTACCCCAAAATGTAAAATGCAATAAAATAAATAAATGGGGAAAAAAAATGATGAAAAGCCAAGGTGTTGAGTGTACATGTATATCCACTAGACTATTTCCTGATTGATTATTTTAGTCCATACAATAATTTGTGTATGGAACCCACAACTTCAAGATACAGCTAAAAACAATTTTAGACTCAGCCAATAGTGACTATGGTATTTTCCACTCTGAGTACAGAAAACTATTGATCACATATTGATCTGGTAGATACATTCCTACAGATCTTTGTCAGTAATATCATTTCCAAACATGAAGGGCAGCAATATTTTGCCATTAATATGAAGAACTACCATATATTTCAGGGACACAATTAGACAACAGTCATTCTTAATTGAAATTGAGAATGTTATACGAATGGTTATGTAACATTGTAGTCTATTAAAGTTAACATGCAAGTTATGCATGGCTGTAAGCACAAAACTTTTTATAAATGCAGGTGATTTTGGTAGCAATGTGAATGAAAAATAAACATTAAGTAAATCTACTCTGTTCATGTAAAATATGATAATATGCAATGCAATAAAATAATTTTGTACTGGGATACATATGAAAAATAATTCACTATAATAACATTCTGATTCTAAAATAAATATCAATTAAAATGCTAGAGAATTCAAAAACAACCAAACATGCTTTCCCTGGATAAACATGGATCTACTCTAACAATAATTAAAAATTATCAATCATTGGCTTTTTCTGGAGAATTCAAATACTTCTGAAGTTTTCTAATAATTCCTCTTCCTCTACAAAGATGTCTAATCAGCCAGCTAAATCGAAGTGTTTAGTAATGGCCTTCTGTGTAAATAAAAGCACTGGCTGTAGAAAAATAAATAAATAAATAAATAAAATTATATAATAGGCAGATCCTTATTATAGCTTTGGATTTTTATCATATTAAGTTAGGATACTTGTGTAACCTTTACATGTTAGTGTGGAAGGAGACATAGGAAATAAAATAATTTTTCAAACTTAAGACTTTCCTGTATTAACTTTGAGTCTGAAAAATGCTGAAATACAGATTTAAATATTCTTAATCTGATATAACATAGTACTATTTGAAATATAAAAATAAGAAAGGAAAGCATTGGATGATGAATACTCCATAGAAAAGTTTATTCTTTTGAGATTGATTCCTTTGTTTCAATATTTGCTAGTGAAAGGCATGTTTGCAAATTTTGGTAATAAAGTGGAAAGCTCAATGCACAAAGTTCTGCTCTTGTGTAGTTCATAGTATAGTATGGAACAGTGCTAAATTAAAAACCAAAAAGATAACCAAAAATATGTATTGCAAATCAGCTGATAGTTACTACAGTGAATAATGGAGCAAGGCTCAGGGACCACAGTCATAGCAAAATCCCTGAGGTACGAGATGATAATGTCATGGGAGAACACATATAAAATCTCCCACTGTGAAAAATATTTGGAAACTGCTAGATTAAACATTAAGCTTTTTGCTTTGCTGTAAGATCTCTTGCAACTATTGGGATTCTAAGGTATATATTTTAACTCTTCATCAGAAGAGAGACATAGAGTAGTGCATTCACTTCTCATAATGATCAGTTTTGCTTGAGCATCTTGAGGTATATTTTCTTCATAGGAGGAGAATCTTCCTAGTGATTGTCAGCTAATAATTGGTCTCTTGCCAAAGAAAAAGAGGTAAATGAGTTTCTCATGTAGAGGGTTGCAAAGAGCAGATCATAAAACACAAGGGAAGTTACATGGAACTGAATTTAAGTCACGGATTGTATAGTAGGAAATGATTTAAAAAGAAAAAAAATGTTAAGTCTGCTCTAACGAGTACTGGATAAGAGGCTAGGTTGATTAATGTTTATTATATGTGAAGTAGGATGAATTTAATAACAATGAAAATTAAAAAATTCTAACTTGTTATATTTTTGTCACTAGGAGCTATAGGTTGATAAAAATTTTATGTTTTCTTCCCCTCTTGTGTACAAAAGTAATTGAGAGATAAGTCACAGAAGTCAGAAAGCTTGTAAGCAAAATATTAACTCTATTGCTGACAGAGGCTGGATGGAAGTATAGAGATTTAGTTGGCAGTCACAATGGGTTTTCTGTCACTTACCCAGAATTAACATACCTAGATAGTCATTAAGAATAAAAGCAAGAGATATATAGGCCACCTCTGTGGGGCAATTAGTGTCCTTAACCATACCACCACCTGGCTGGGAACAAATAAAAAACAAAAACAAAAATACAGTATCTGTAGGCGGAAACATTTAAAACAATGCCAGAAAGACTGGGCTGAGCTTGATTTGTTCTTTCTCTTGAACTCACTAATGAGATAAGTGGCTTTTCCTCCTTTGGTTGATTGTGAGTGGGCAAAGCAGAGACATGTCAAGAAGAGTTGGAAAATTCCTCCCTCGTTGTTTCTTTGCTCTTGACTGCTACCAAGTGCAGGGAGTTAATCACAAGGCAGCCAGCAATTCACTCAGCAAATCCTTGCTCTGGTAAGACACTCAAAGGGAAATTCAGGATCTACTGCCACACTCATGAATCAGATAAGCCGCCCCTTCCTTCAAATAGAGGGAAAAGAGCAGACATCCACTGTCCTGTGGAGTAGAAATTCTCCCTTTCCTATGACTACATGCAGGTAGGACAGACATTTTTGCTCCAAAAGTTGTCTATAGAGCACAAAAAGTGTATTTTTCTTTTATGACCGAGTGTATTAGGGTTTTCCAGAGAAGCAGAACCAACAGGAGATCTCTATCATCTCTCAATTAGATAGAAAGATAGATAGATTAGATAGATAGATGGGAGAGAGAGAGAGAAAGAGATAAGGATGACAGATCTCTGTCTCTATATCTGTAGAGATCTCTCTATACATAGATCTCTCTTTCTATAGAGAGATCTCTATATAAGTATAGGTCACTCTCAATCTCAATCTGTCTCTCTCTTAATATCTTTGAAGACATAATCGGCTAAATTAAGATGAGAGGATTAGGGTGAGCCCTAATCCAACATCCTTATGTAAGGATTGGTGTCCTTATATAAAGGAAAAATTTTGACACAGAGACGAACATGCATAAAGAAAAATTATGTAATGCCGGGCGCGGTGGCTCAAGCCTGTAATCCCAGCACCTTGGGAGGCCCAGGCGGGTGAATCACGAGGTCAAGAGATCGAGACCATCCTGGTCAACATGGTGAAACCCCGTCTCTACTAAAAATACAAAAATTAGCTGGGCATGGTGGCGCGCGCCTGTAGTCCCAGCTACTCAGGAGGCTGAGGCAGGAGAATTGCCTGAACCCAGGAGGCGGAGGTTGCGGTGAGCCGAGATCGCGCCATTGCACTCCAGCCTGGGTAACAAGAGTGAAACTCCGTCTCAAAAAAAAAAAAAAAGAAAAGAAAAGAAAAATTATGTGAAGAAACACAGGCAGAAGCTAGCCCTCTATAAGCCAAGAAGAGAGACCTGGAATAGATTTTTATCTCATAGTCTCAGAAAGAACCAACACAGTCAAAACCTCAGGTCTGGACATCTAATCTCTATGTCTGTGACACTATAAATATCTGTTGTTTAAGCCATTCAGTTTGTAGTGCTTTCTTACAGCAGTTCTAGAAAGCTAAACCAGATGGTAACAACCCAGATTCTGAGGCTGCAACCAGTCCATGAAATAGCAATTACAGCCTAAAAGCAAAGAGAGGTAAGGAATTTTAAAATTATAGCAGGGTAGAATTTTCCATGATGACAACAACAAAAAGCAAAACCAAAATGGAATCAAAGTTTCTTTGCCTAAAACATTTCCTATTGATTTTGGCTAATAAGTTTAATGATTAAACAGTTCATTGAGAATTTAATATTTCAATAAGTTTTATTTTCCATAATACAATTTATTAAATGGCTAAGTAGATCCCCAACAAAACAAAAACTGTGCTTTGGTTTATGTCAGTTGGTTTTCTTTTATGCCTTTCTATATGATCATTAAAAAATAAAAGACCTTTTCAGATGGTGAAAAGTCAGACCTGCATGAATTGATTTTGCTCTAGGGATATAGTGGTTCAAATGATAATAACTAATGGAAGTCTCCTTTTTTGAATCAGTTAAACCATCAGGTTCGCAAAACTCTATGATAGTATTACAGGGTCATGAAGGTGTCATATCAATAATTCTCTCTCTATCATTCAGAGTTATCCAGAAAAAAATAATAAAGGACCAGCTCTTCTAGGCAACTCATACATGGAGTATTAGTGCATTAATAATTAATTCATCAGATATTTATTAAACATCTATTAAATACTTGCTAAACTTTGAACAATTGGCTCTTTTTATCTCCATAGTAAACAAAGATAATTTTGCCACCAGAATGGCCTAGTATTCAAGGAGTCTTATAGTAACCCTGTGATGAGGGACACTTTCAAATAGAGAGTAGCAATGTGCACACCCTACCTGACTACATTTTCTCCCCTTTGCCTGCTGTCAACAGAATCATATTCATTGATTATGAAAACTGAATGCTTAGCAGGGCTACAAAAATTTTTCATGGTTGCTAACCTTGCTCACTTCTCATCACTGAATATGAACAGATAACTCAGATTAACACATTTTAAGAAAGTTTAAATATGGCAAAGAAAAAAAGCCCCACAACAATCAGAACAAAATAAAATCCAGAGAAATAAAGAAGTGATATGGAAAACAGAACATATAACATAAAATATAATTAACATAAACAAAGAGAATTGAAAGCATACCACATCTATAACTTAGTAAAAAAGGTTGCATTGAAAAATAAGCATTCAGAGGACTAGGGTGCCTAACGATGTAATTTAAAAAAAATTTTTTTAAGGCACAAAATGGAATGCTTTTTTATTCTTTGAGTATTCATGGAACAAGGCATCTTGCTTGGCATTGGCTGGAAGGAGAGGCATACAAAGCTGATATTTTCGAACCAGTGCTATGAACACAAGTAGGAGGAGGTGGGGATACTACTGGCAAACTTAAAGGGGGGGTAGATGTAATTCTATGGCTATGCTAATTTTAAAAATTGATTTACTGTGTAGATGAAGGGTTTGGATAAGAAAGGATACTTTTCAGGAAAATAAATACTGTGTTTCATCCATTCCAAGAGAAAAATTGTTTTCCTTCAATTTGACATTTATGAAATAAGGAAGCATTGTTAAGAGTGTGCCATGTTTTAATTGTTATTACAATATAAGCTTTCTGAGAGTAAGGGTCATTATGGATCATCAAGAATATTCAATGAATAAATGAAAAACCAATGAGATCTTTGCATCTCTCCTCTATGAGTCTTAAATGCCCTTTCACATTTTCTTTGTGTTCTGTTCCATAATTATCTCATTAGTTATCAGGCATAGATCCTCTGCTAGTACTTTGGTGCTGCTCTTTGTTTCACTGTTAAATATTTAAAATTTTTTCCTGGCAGATGAGCTCATTTATACATTTGTATATGTTGAATCAGCCTTGCATCCCAGGGATGAAACCAACTTGATCGTGATGGATAAGCTTTTTGATGTGCTGTTGGATTCAGTTTACCAGTATTTTACTGAAGATTTTTGCATTGATGTTCGTCATAAATATTGGCCTGAAATTTTCCTTTTAAGTTGTGTCTCTGCCAGGATTTGGTATCAGGATGATGTTGGTCTCACAAAATGAGTTAAGGAGTATTCCCTCTTCTTGTATTGTTTGGAATAGTTTCAGAAGAAATGGTACCAGCTACTCTTTGTACCTCTGGTAGAATTCGGCTGTGAACTCAACTTTTTTAGTTTGTAGGCTATTAATTGCTGCCTCAACTTCAGATATTGTTATTGATCTATTCAGGGATTCAACTTCTTCCTGGTTTAGTCTTTGGACAGTGTAAGTGTCCAGGAATTTATCCATTTCTTCTTGATTTACTGGTTTATGTGTATAGAGTTGTTTGTAGTAATTTCTGATGGCAGTTTATATTTCTGTGGAATCAGTAATGATATCCCCTTTATCATTTTTTATTGCATCTATTCAATTCTTCCCTCTCTTCTTTTTTTATTAATCTGGCTAGTGGTCTATCTATTTTGTTGATGTTTTCAAAAAGCCAGCTCCTGTGAAGGACCTCTTCAAGGAGAACTACAAACCACTGCTCAAGGAAATGAGAGAGGACAAAAACAGATAGAAAAACAATCCACGTTCCTGTTTAGAAAGAATATCATGAAAATGGTCATATTGTCCAAAGTAATTTATAGATTCAATGCTATCCCTATCAAGCTACCATTGACTTTCTTCATAGAATTGGGAAAAAGCACCTTAAACTTTATATGGAACCAAAAGACAGCCCACATAGCCAAGACAATCCTAAGCAAAACAAAACAAAACAAAACAAAAGCTGGAAGCATCATGCTACCTGACTTCAATCTATACTACAAAGCTACAGTAATCAAAACAACATGGTACTAGTACCAAAACGGAGATATAGACCAATGGAACAGAACAGAGGCCTCAGAAGTAACACCACACATCTACAACCATCTGATCTTTGACAAACCCCACAAAAAGAAGCAATGGGAAAAGGATTCCCTGTTTAATACATGGTGTTGAGAAAACGGGCTAGCCATAAATGGAAAGCTGAAACTGCATCCCTTCCCTACACCTTACACAAAAATTAACTCCAGATGGATTAAAGATTTAAATGTAAGACCTAACACCATAAAAACCCTAGAGAAAACCTAGGCAATACCATTCAGGACATAGGGATAGGCAAGGACTTTATGACTAAAACACTAAAAGCAATGGCAACAAAAGCCAAAATAGGCAAATGGGATCTAATTAAAATTAATCAGAGTGAACCAGCAACCAAGAGAATGGGAAAAAATTTTTGCAATCTACCCATCTGACAAAGGGCTAATAACCAGAATCTACAAAGAACTTAAACAAATTTACAAGAAAAAACAAACAACCCTTTCAAAAAGTGGGTGAAGTATATGAACAGACACTTCTCAAAAGGAGACATTTTTGCAGCCAACAAACACATGAAAAAAAGCTCATCACTGGTCATTAGAGAAATGCAAATCAAAACCACATTGAAATACCATCTCACACCAGTTAGAATGGTGATCATTAAAAAATCTGGAGACCACAGATGCTGGAGATGATGTGGAGAAATAAGAATGCTTTTACATTATTAGTGGGAGTGTAGATTAGTTCAACCATTGTGGAAGACAGTGTGGCAATTCTTCAAGGATCTATAAATAGAAGTACCACTTGACTCAGCAATCCCATTGTTTAATATATACCCAAAGGATTAAAAAACATTCAATTATAAAGACACATGTACACATATGTGTATTGCAGAACTGTTTACATTACCAAAGACTTGAAACCAACCCAAATGCCCATCAATGATAGACTGGATAAAGAAAATGTGGCACATATACACCATGGAATACTATGCAGCCATAAAAAAGGATGAGCTCATGTCCTTTGCAGGGACATGGATGAACAATGAGAACACAGGGAGGGGAACATCACACACCAGGGCCTGTCTGAGGGTGGGGTGACTAGGGGAGGGGTAGCAGGTGGTGGATGGTTGGGGAGGGATAACATTAGGAGAAACACCTAATGTAGATGATGAAGGGGATGGATGCAGCAAACCACCATGGCACATGTATACTTATGTAACAAACCTGCATGATTTGCACATGTACCCCAGAACTAAAAGGATAATTTAAAAATTAAAATAAAATAAAAGGTGACAAGGGTGATATTGGAGTAAAATTTACAGTATTGAGAGACTTGAGAGATGTAGCAATGTGGCTATATACACTTTTTTTCCAATTTGATTGAACGAATATAATCAAAATAATAACGAGGATATATTTTTTTTGGCTGAGATATAATCTTTCATTTAAAAAAGTCAGTCTCATATCAAATAGGATCAATGGGAAGAAAACAAAGCCCATACCCAATTACACACTGATGGTACAGAAAATAAATAAATAACAAAATTCTGTCAGCCATGAAAAACAGTATCAGTTTGTTTACAAAGCAGTATGAATCAGATTGGCATCACAATTCTCCACCATTTGTTTCTAGGAGATATATGCACAACAAAATCAGTGAGAGTGCAAAAAATAACATGTGAATTATCAGACTCTTCTAAGAATCAGGTATAATAGCACATATACATTTTGAGACAGAGTCTTGTTCTATTGTCCAGGATGGACTACAGTGGCTCAACCAAAGTTGACTGCAGGCTTAACCTCCTGGATGCAAACTATCCTCCTGTCTCAGCATATTCAGTAACTGAGACTATTGGCCAAGCACACACCCCCATGCCTGGCTAATTTATTTTTGTAGATGTGGAGTCTTGCTATGTTGCTCAGGTTGGTTGGAAACTCCTGGCATCAAGCAATCCTCCCATCTCAGCCTCCACAAGTGCTGGAATTACAGGCATGAACCATTATTCTCAACCTAAATGTAATTTTAACAAGTGATAGAAATGAGAAGCTTAAAAACTACAAGTACATCCAAAAAAAGTATGTATATATTTAATTAAAAAGACAGAAAATAAAGAATAAACTCATAAAATTTAGAGAACTGTGATCATTAAAAAATTATTAAAATTTAGGTGTAATTCTTGAGTCAAACTCTTCAGGTAATCAGCTCAGCTTTATCACTTACTAGCTCTATAAACACTATATCCTTTTGTGTGTCAGTTTTCTTATTTATAGTTGAGAATAATAATAGTCCATGAGAATTGGTGTGTACATTAAGTTAGACGATATACATAAGGCATTTATGATGGTGTCTGTTGAACTATATGTGCTATGCGTGTGAGTGCTCTCTCTCCTATTCTCCCTCATTCTTTTGTTCCTTCCTTTTCTTCCTTCTCTTTCTTCTCTTCCTTCTCTATGTGTCTTTCATCTCTTTTTCTTACCTTCACCTTCTCCTTTTTCTTGGTTCACACAAAGAGTGAGAAAAAAGTTTCATCTAAGCATGTTCAATTTCTTTTCTCAAAAACACCACTCAAAAATACTGCTTCCTCATGCCTTGCAAAGGAATAATGAAGGGAAACACAATAAAGCCAAAAATGATTACTCAACAATATTTCTTTAGAGGAAGTTGAGTGGAAATTTCTCACTGAACATAATAAGAGATGAATAAATGTCCTTGACTATAGAACATCTCAATAAATGCCAATAAAAGTTGATGTAATTCAGCATTTTATACAAGGGTGTATGTGTGTACATGTGTGCATGAGCATTTGTGTATATAATTATCTACATTGCCTACCTAATGAAATTAACCAAATATTGAAACTAATAATTTATTTAGTAAATTGACCAACTGCAAGAGTAGTAACATCTGACAAATTAAACAAAATTTCTATTCTTTCACTTCTCTTTCTCTACTTTAAAAATACTCCAATAAGAGAATGTAAGCACTCTTATTAAAATGTGAAGAAAATAAGCAGAGAGATAGATAGTACAGAAAATAGTAGAAATAGATAGATAGATAGATACCAGATTTACTGCTGATAATCATTTTATCCTGCCTGTTCAGTATGTACATTTTCTGTGAAGATTGTTTTATCCAATGGAGAAGATAAATGACTTATAAATGAAGGAAGAAAATTTTCTGCCATACTTCCTGTATTGTGCATCAACATTTACATATTTGACAGAGAATTGAAATAAATGTTTAAATTTCATTTTCTTATTTGAGATCTTGCCTTCTGTGATATATTTCTTCTGCGTTACATTTCTGAATGCCAGTAAGTAGAGAAAACTCTAGTATTCAGAGAAAATTATAAAATAAACTTTGTAGGGGTTTATTTTTATGTTACCCATTGGAACTGAACTAAGATATCTGCCTAAAAAGAACCATCATAATTTTATGGTATGATCTGAAAGATTGCATGTGAGAAGGAAAAAATATTTTCTTAAAAACTGTACATGTAGAGGAATGAATTATATACAAACAAAATATTATTTGTATTTTTTAAACCAGCTTCCATTGAGAGTCATCACATATGTACTGAAATTTTATACATATTTACTTATATAAAAATTTCTCTCTTTACTTAAACTGCTACAAACTCAAACTGTGGTAGGCATGAAAATAGAATTTAGGATTAATTTTATAAAATATATTGATTTTGTCTTTATTTTAAAAAGTTATATTTCATATCTGTAATTTCATTTGAAATTGAAAAGACAGAATGGTGACCTTGCAGGGGCAGAGTATTATTACACTTTTAAAAAACTGGATAGATGATTTTTAATTTTTTATCTAACACTAAGCTTATATGATGCTGTGGAAGTTAAATGTAGCTCAGAAATATATAAATAAATTAATCAATTTATTTTGCATAATCATAGCATTTAACGTGCTGTGCCTGAAACAGTTTTAGTGTAATTTTTGCACAATAACCTAATC
This sequence comes from Sapajus apella, assembly GCF_009761245.1. Classification (NCBI taxonomy): domain Eukaryota; kingdom Metazoa; phylum Chordata; class Mammalia; order Primates; family Cebidae; genus Sapajus; species Sapajus apella. Next base: position 460,012 of record NW_022437133.1, read on the forward strand.
CCATTAAAAAATAATTGTTCAAAGGATTCTGAATCCTAATAGTAAACTAAATATTATCACCTTTCTCTCAACAAAACCTGCCATCTAAAGACTACCATGAAAAGGTACATCAACAGGCATACTAATTAGGCTCTCTGCTTGTTGTACTGGTTGAAGATATTTCCATATGCCTACATGCCATCAATAAATGATAAAATAAATTTATTGATTTTATGTTTAAAGTTTTTAGGGTTTATTAATTTATTTGTAAACATTCATATATAATGGAAACTGACAATTGTTTCTACGTTATCATATACATTTTCCATTATTTTGCAGAATATTTTATTTTATGTACTAAATTTATTGTTATATGGAAAATATATATATAATTGCTTTGCTCAAATTGTCTTGTCATATGCAAGAATGTATGTAGGAAAAACCCAAATCTTAATTTAAGATTTTAAAACTTTCAATATTTATATCTGAAGTGACGATCTATTTAGAAATCCATTTTATGAACATTGAGTTATGAATTTGAGGATCTACCTATTTCTCCCAACAACATTTACTTGAAATGCATATCATCAATTATAGTAGTCATTGCAAATCTGTGACTAGACACATGAAAATTAAAGAGAGTTTTCAAATGCTGATAGCTAAGCTGGACAACAGAATAATTAATTCAGAATCTTAGAGAGCAAGGTCCAGATATTAGTAACTTCTGAAGATTAATATAGTTTTTAGGATTTATAATTCAATATACAGGCATGTTTGAGAGCCAATGCTGAGAAATGACTTTACATATTGTGCATTCATTTTAGTCTCACTTTGTCATCCAGGCTGGAGTGCAATGGAGCAATCTCAGCTCACTGCAACCTCAAGTGATTCTCCTGCCTCAGCCTCCCAAGTAGCTGGGATTACAGGTGTCCACCAACATGCCTGGCTAATTTTGGTATTTTTTATACAGACAGAGTTTCACTATGTTGGCCAGACTTGTCTTGAACTCCTGACTTCAGGTGATCCACCCACCTCAGCTTCCCAAAGTGTTGGGATTACAGGAATGAGCCACTGCACCTGGCCTTATTGTTCTTTTAACAATAACAGAAACACTCAAAGAGGCAGGGTCTGAGGGCAATTAATGACATACAAAAAAGCCACGCACTGCCACTGCACTTGGGGCCCAGAGGAAGTTCTGTGTCTGGACAGGGCACTCCCCATAGGCAGGTGTGAAGAGGCTGCGTGAGGTAGTGGCTAGCGTGTGGGCGCTGGCCATTTTATGGACCTGAGCTCAAATCATAGTTCTGGTGCTAACCAGTTGTGTGACCCCAGGCAAGTGACTTGCCCTCTCTGAGCCTGTGTTTCCTTATCTCTAGAACAGTATTGAAGACAAAGGATGGAGATGACTGGGAAGAGGCTGCGACTTAATAGACCTTTGTCAATGCCAAGTCCTCCAGGGCCCTTCCATAGCAAGCTCTGTCTGTATCTCCCTTCAAATTCACGTCATTTCCTGCAGGTGTTTACTCACTGCTATGCACGCAGTAGGTGCTCAGGGCGGCCAAAAGGGCATGGGCTTTGGAGTTGATTTTTCTTTTTTTGAGATGGAGTCTTGCTCTTTGCCCAGGCTGGAGTGCAATGGTTGATCTCAACTCACTCCCGGGTTCAACTGATTCTCCTGCCTCAGCCTCCTGAGTAGCTGGGATTACAGGCGTCCACCATGAGGCCCAGCTAATTTTTGTATTTTCAGTAGTGACAATGTTTCACTATGTTGGCTAGGGTAGTCTCAAACTCCGGACCTCAGGCGATCCACCCGCCTCAGCTTCCCAAAGTCCTGGGATTACAGGCGTAAGCCACCACATCTGGCATGATTTTTCATCTATTCAGTAAATATTAACTTCCTGTGGCCAGGGTGCTGGGAATCTGGTCCTGCACAGACAATGCAGGAAGGCATCTGTAGGGCCATGCCTCCCTGATGCTGTGCCCTGGGTTGGGGGAGGAGTGAGGCAGACACAGGAGGAGAGCAACAAGTATGAAGGTACAGAGGTGAGATAGAGGGGACTTGGGAACAGTAGGCTGGAGTGTGCAAGGGAGGGTGGGAGAGAGGAGGCCTGAGGTCAGATGCTAAAACGCCTTTGCATCTGGGTTATGGAGTCTGAGCTCCATCCAGAGCATGTAAGGAGCCACTGGAAGGACTCAAAGTGCTCCGGTGCTCTAAAGGAAAATGTAAATTATGAAGGTTGGGAAGAGGCTGCAGTTGTGGTCCAGTTTCAAAAGATGGACAGGGGCCAGGCGCAATGGCTCATGCCTGGAATCCAAGCACTTTGGGAGGTCAGGAGTTTGAGACCAGCCTGGCAAACATGGGGAAACTTTGTCTCTACTAAAAATACAAAAATTAACTGGGTGTAGTGGCACACGCCTGTAATCCTAGCTACTCAGGAGGCTGTGGCAGGAGAATCGCTTGAGCCAGGAGGCCAAGGTTGAAGTGACCCAAAATTGTGCCACTGCACTCCAGCCTTTTTATTTTTTAGAGACAAGGCCTTGCTCTATCACCCAGGCTGGAGTGCAGTGGTGCAATCACCGCGCCCTACAGCCTTGACCTCCTGGGCTCAAATGATCCTCCTACCCTAGCCTCCTGAGTACTGGGACTACAGACATGCACCACTGAGTTGGGCTGGGGTATCTTTGTGTCCCTACTTGGCCACTTACCACTTACCACACCTTAGGCATGTGATTGACCTAACTCTGGGCCACATTTCCTTGTTCCTAAATTGCAATTGTGATGCCTGGTTCCCCAGGTAGCAAGATTTAGTAGAGATTAAAAGAGGGGCTACACCATACTCAGTAAATAACTGTATAACTAAATAAATGAGGACAGAAGGACCTCTTTTCCATACAATAGAATGCTGATTAATACTTGTACAAGAAAAGAAGGAAATAGGAAAGTCACCATTAGACAGTGATTGCTGCAAATGATATCACCAATGGATGATAAAATTAATGGATGAAAGTTTAAGCAGAAACAGGATGTGCCTGGTCTCAAAGTATCACCCCAAGATAAGGATTCACTAACAAGACAAAGGAGACAGTAGCTGTACAGGGAGAAACCGCTGTAATCAGTGAGCAAGGTTCACACTGAAAGATGAACACATACTGCACTGATGCATACTAGGCATAATGTTATCTTTGTGGTATTCTCATCCAAAACACATGCACATCCAATGTGTTCACTCTGAGCAAGAGAACACATTGGACAAACTCAAAATTGAGGAATATTGGACAAAATAGTTGATTGGGTTGAAGACTAATTTTGATTAGTTTTCAAAAGTCACTTCTGGCTGGGTGTGGTGGTTCATGCCTGTAATCCCAGCATTTTGGGAGGCTGACGCAGACAGATCACCTGAGGTCAGGGATTTGAGACCAGCCTGGCCAACATGGTGATACCCCATCTCTATTAAAAACAAAAATTAGTCGGGGGTGGCGGCTGGTGCCTGTTAGCTACTCAGGAGGCTGAGGCAGGTGAATCACTTGAACCTGGAAGCAGAGGTTGCAGTGAGCCAAAATTACACTGCTGCAGTGCCTGTCTCTACAAAAAATAAAAATAAATAGCCTAGCATGGTGATGCACACCTGTGGTCCCAGCTACTCAGGAAGCTGAGATGGGAGGATTGCTTGAGGACAGGAAGTTGAGGCTACAGTAAGCTATGATTGCACCACTGCACTCCAGCCTGAGCAACACAGTGAGACCTTGTCTCAAACAAGAAAAAAAGTCACTTCCAAAGTGTCAAGGTTATGAAACAAGAAAGACTGAGGAGCTGCCACCAATAGCAGAAGGTGAAGGAGAAATGACATTTACATGCAACATGGGATCCTGAGAACAGGATCCTGAGACAGAACAAAGACAGCCATGGAAAAACTAGTGAAATTCAAATGGAGTCTAGGGTTTTCTTAATGGGATTGCACCTATGTTAATCTCTTGCTTCTTGATCATTGCACTGTGTTTATATAAGGTTTTAACTTTAGGGAAAGCTGGGTGTGAAGTATACAGAAACTCTATTTTACATTTCAGTAAATCTAAAATTATTAATAATTTAAAATAAAAAGTATTTTTAATAAAAAGGACTATATCAGTGATTCTTAGCCTTGAAGACATATCTGATCACCAAGAAACCAAGCAATTCTTCTGCCTCAGCCTCCCAAGTAGCTGGGACTACAAGGCAGGTGTGCTACCACACGCAACTAATTTTTATATATATATTTTTTAATTTTTATATTTTTAGTAGAAACTAAAAACACAAAAACCATGTTGGCTAGGCTGGTCTCGAACTCCTGAACTTGTGATCTGCCTGCCTCAGCCTCCGAAAGTGCTGGGATTACAGGAACGAGCCACAACATCTGGTCCTTTTCAGAGACAGGGTTTTGCTATGTTGCCCAGGATGGTCTGAAACTTCTGGCCTCAAACAATTCTTCTGCCTCGGCCTCCCAAAGTACTGGGATCACAGGCATTAACCACAGTGCTCAACCCCCAAGAGAGGTTTTTAATACTGTGTCCTGACCCCTACTGGGACTGACTGGACCAGAATTTCTGGGGGAAAGGCCCAGGCATAGCTAGTCATCAAAAGTCCCCAGGTGATGTTCCTGGCAGCTCCTGTTGAAGGGTGGGCTCTATGTAAACTACTTGGCCTAGAGTAAGCTCTTTTTTTTTTTTTTTTTTTTGAGAAAGGGTCTCACTCTGTTGCCCAGACTGGAAAACAGTGGTGGAATCTCAGACTCTGTGCAGCCTCAAACTCCTACATTCAAGTAATCCTCCCACCTTCACCTCCCAAGTAACTGGGACTACAGGCATGCAACACTGCACTTATCTTTCTTTTTTTTTTTTTTTTTTTTTTTGCAGAAACAGGGTTTTGCCATGTGGCTCAGGTTGGTCTTGAACCTGGTCTTGAGCTCAAGACATTCACCCACCTCAGCCTCCCAAAGTTACAGGTATGTGCCACCATGGCTGGCCTTGTTCTTTAATAAATGATCATTCCCCAATATAAGTGCCTGGGTTCATCACCTAACACCTTCATGACTGCAACACAGGCTATTAAGCACCTACTACATGCCAGGTGCTGTGAGACACAGCAGAGATGCCACTGTGGGCAAGAAAGATAAGATCCTTATATTCCAGAGCAGTGTGGGGGTAAGACAAACAATAAATACATGAAATAATCACACATGTGGCTTTATGGAAAAAGGGATTTTAATAGAAATAAATTGATACGATAGGGAGTAACTGAGGGTGGAGGTGCAAGCTCCATTAGATGGGATAGTTCAGGAGGACATCCTTGTTGTGAACCAGCCCAATCCCATTTGTGAATGTCCTTAGTCCTGGAGGCGATGAGGGATTGAGAAATGGAAATAAAGACAGAGACACGAGAGTAGAATTTACAGCATGGGTCCAGGGGACCAACGCAAGTGTGGGAACTGTGTTGGTCCCGAGCACTGGGCTCCACACACTTTTATTAGGTTCACAATATCATTGATCTTATGGGCGTGGAAAAGGAGGGTAAAGGAGTAGGAAAGATAGCCAGGAGGAGAGCACTTGAGATCCTTCTAAGACATGCTAAACTAGTACTCTGAGTTTACCACCAATTGTTACCTGCATCAGAAGTACAGCAGATGAGGAACCACTTGGTCTGACCACTGCCAATGCATCAAGGGGCTTTTATCTCCCGAGCATTGAGGAAATAGAGCAATTAAAATGACTCCATATTCTGAGAACCTAGGCAGAGCCTGAGGTGTTCAATGATCTCTGTCCTGCAAGGCTTTTCTCCTCCTTGTCAGCTCCCATCTGCAAAGACCCTCCCTGATTTTGTGAGCAGAGGTCGTCTCCCTTCTCAGAGATCTTTGCACAGCCCTCTTTACGAGACTCTCATGCAGTCTCCATGTTGAGAAGGCATTCCTGGGGCCACAGCAGTATTTCCTGCTCTGCAACCACCCCGAGGTGTTCCTGGTGTTACTGCGCTCTCAGATGGTCTTTATCTTAGGCCTCCTGTGCCACTTGACTTCTAATTAACTGCACCAATAATATAGTTTAGTTCAGTGTATAAACTTCAGTGTACTCTGAGTCAAGCAAGCTTATAATTATTTAGATCAAATTAACATAAGTATCCCTATGGCCACCTTTATCCACACACCCTGGAGGAGGTGACATTTTAGCTGACAGTTAAACTGGAATGATGAGAAAGATTGATTCACAAGAAGAGCTGGGGAGAGACTAGATTTTTTGTGCAATAGAAAGACTCCAGTGATCATTGAAGCAGGGCAAGGCAGGGATGTTCTTTGATCTGATTTCACTTTTTTTTTTTGAGACAGAGCCTCACTCTCTTGTCCAGGCTGGAGTAAAGTGGCACAATCTTGGCTCACTGTAACCTCCACCTCCTGGATTCAAGTGATTCTCTCAACTCTGCCTCCCAATAGGCTGGGACGATAGGTGCCCACCACCACACTCAGCTAATTTTTGTATTTTTATTTGAGATGGGGTTTCACCATGTTGGCCAGACTGGTCTCAATCTCCTGATTCCAAGTGATCTGCCCACCTCAGCCTCACAAAGTTCTGGGATTACAGGTGTGAGCCACCACACCTGGCCTCATATTTTTTTTAATTACTCTTTTTCAGAGACAGGGTGTCATTCCATCATCCAGGCTGGAGTGCAGTGGTGCAATCATAGCTCACTGCAGCTTCCAACTCCTGGGCTCAAGCGATCCCCCATTTCAGCCTCCCAAAGTGCTGGGATTATAGACATAAACCACTGCACCCAGCCTGATTTAGGATTTTTAAATATTATTCTGGAAAGCAAAACTCAGGCTGCCAGGGGGAAGCTGATCCATGGGAGATGAGTTAGGAGGCTCTAAGATCTGTCTAGGAGAGACATGATGGTGGCCTAGACTAGAAAGGTGGTGACAGAGGAGGAGTGGAAATCATTGAAACTGGCATCCTGTTGAACTGAGGTTTAGAGTAAGCAGTGCCCTGACTGCCCAGCTTTTCAGAAAAACAACTGCCCTTTCATTTATTATTATTATTATTTCTGAGATGGAGTCTTGCTTTGTCGCTCAGGCTGGAGTACAGTGGTACAATCTTGGCTTACTGCAACTTCCGCCTCCTGGCTTAAAGCAGTTCTCCTGCCTCAGCCTCCTGAATAGCTGGGACTACAGGTCCACACCACCACACCCAGCTAATTTTGTATTTTCTGTAGAGATGGGATTTCACCATGTTGGCCATCCTGGTCTCGAACTCCTGTCCTCAAGTGATCCGCCCGCCTCAGCCTCCCAAAATACTAAGATTACAGGCATGAGCCACTGTGCCTGGCCCACAATTGCCCTTTCAGATCCAGCCAGTGCCTACTTGTTAGTACCTACCTCATGCCAGTACCCCAGCCCAGCATCATCATGGCCACAAGCTCCCTTCCTGCAGTCACCCATACGCCTGAACATATCACATCCCTAAAATTGATGGCAGAACTAAAGCTCAGAGAGAAGACATTCAGGCAACATCACACAGCTTGAGGAACCCAGGACAGCCTGTCCCACTGCCCCAGGCTGGGTCCTCAATCAGGACCCACAACTTCCTCTGAGCCTGGAGGATGAGGGGAGGTGCTGGCAGAAAGCCACCCTAGTGCTCCAAGCAAACAAGGGCAGAATTGATCTCCAGAGCCAGGCTGGGCCTACACAGCCACAGATGGCAGCACTGTCATCTCCAGGGTACCTAGGCCTCAGCCCAGAGATGTTCTACCTGCCCAGCCTGATCCCTGAATTCCTAGACATCTCAGCCCAAGTTCCCAGGAAAGCAATTCTTACTAAGGTGAGAATGGCTGATAAGCAGTCCTTTTCCAAAAGAGAGTGAGAGTGTGGGGACACAGAAACAATAGGAAGGGAAAGGCACTAAAAATAAAATATTTGGCCAGGATCAGTGGCTCACGCCTATAATCCCAACACTTTGGGATGCCAAGGCAGGCAGATCAGTTGAGGTCAGGAGTTTGAGATCAGCCTGGTCAATATGAAACCCCATCTCTACTACAAATACAAAAAATAGCTGTACATAGTGATGGACACCTGTAATATCAGCTACTCGGGAGGATGAGGCAGGAGAATCACTTGAAACCAGGAGGCAGAGGCTGCAGTGAGCCGAGATCATGCCACTGCACTCCAGCCTGGGAGACAGAATGAGACTCCATCTCAAAAAATAAATAAATAAATAAAAATACCTAGCCTCTTTCCTATTTTACCTCCTCTTCACAGCTGGAGCACCTTGGGGCTCAGTTATTAGCTGCAAACTCCTCCATTTAATCCCTCAAATCAGCAACAGATGGAAGAACTCAGCTTCCAGCCCTGCTCCACCTAATGCTGGAGTCCCATCCACAGTGGATAATTGTGCACTCCCGGCTTGGACACCTCCAGTGACAAAGCCTTAATGAACATAAGTTCATTAAGAAACCTAGAGTTATTTAACAACATTGCTATTAGGAAATCCCTTTGCACAGGTGAGCAACAAGGCTGAAGGTATAAAGCCAACATGGATGGATCTATTGGTTTCCCTTTTACATATGGGGAAACTGAGGCACAGGGAGGGGAAGGCATTGCCCAAGGTCACCCAGGAAACAATGGAGCTGGGATGTAAACAAAGGCAGAGATCCTGGTTTCTGAAACCTCTCCAGTGAGTGATCTGAAGGCCCCAGACCCTGGCCTGTTGACTGCACCATTAGCTACTCCCCAAGTAAACTGTCATTTCCCAAAGGCCACTGCCAACATCCTGCCTTGTACCCCAGGAAAAAGCAGGGTCTTCCTGACCCAACTTTGAACATGCACTTGGAGTCCCCAATCAAGACAGCCTGAAAACCAGAAATGAGGGCAACATGAATGACTCAGTGGCCCCCAAATGCATGCCACCATGACCTCCCCTGATCCACACACCTCCCATCCCCTCCCCTCTGTCCACTCACATGCTAGGTGGTCTCAGCATCCCTGGGAGGGACCTCTTTCTCTGATCACAAAGATAAATAAGAGAAGGGGGCTATTGGCCAGGCGTGGTAGCTCACATTTGTAATCCCAGCACTCTGGGAGGTTGAGGCGGGTGGATCACCTGAAGTAAGGAGTTCAAGACCAGCCTGGCCAACATGATGAAACCCTATCTCTACTAAAAATACAAAAATTAGCTGGGTGTGGTGGCATGAACCTGTAGTTCCAGCTACTCAGGAGGCTGAGGCAGGAGAATCACTTGAACCTGGGAGGTGGAGGTTGCAGTGAGCCAAAAATACCACTGCACTCCAGCCTGGGTGACAGAGCAAGACTCTGTCTCAAAAAAAAAAAAATAGAAGGAGACTGACTTCCTCTTGACCACAGAGTGGGGTGGGTGGGTGAGAGATGTAATGAGAAGACGCAGGCCTCCTAATCACAGGCCAGGTTCAGGATGAGGCCTCAGCTGAGCATGGTGGCTCACACCTGTTATCCCAGCACTTTGGGAGGCCAAGGTGGGTGGATTGCCAGGTCAAGAGTTTGAGACCAGCCTGGTCAACATGGTGAAACCCTGTTTCTACTAAAAATACAAATAATACAAAATTATACAAAAATTTGCTGGGCATGGTGGTGTGTGCCTGTAATCCCAGCTACTGGGGAGGCTGAGGCAGGAGAATGGCTTAAATCCAGGAGGCAGAGGTTGCACTGAGCCAAGATTGTGCCACTGCATTCCAGTCTGCTGGGTGACAGAGCAAAACTCTGACTCAAAAAAAAAAAAAAAAAAAAAGACAAGGTCTCATCCTTTCCTGGTTGGGGGCCTCGGGATATCACTTCACCTCTCTAAGCCACATGGACTCCATATGACTGGCTCATGGGCCCCAGTGAGATTCTGTGAGTGATTCACTGGGGCCCATGAACATCCAAAAACATCCCACCATCTAGGGGATGCAGAGCCATCTCTGCTCTTCCACTTCTTCTGCATTGATTGTGGACTCTGGGATAAAAGGGCAGTGGCACCCATGCCCCTTCTGTCTGTTCTCACATCCTTCCAATCCTAGACCTCCCCTCACCCTGTTCTCTTGGGGACCTCAGCTGCCCTCAGCCCCACACACCCAAACCATCCTCTCACCGGGCCTGGGCTGCATTAATCTAGGCCCCCTCCTTCCCTGTAAAAGGCTGTGAATGCTTTTGAAGGCTGGAACATCTGGCTAATGGCAGGGAAAGTGCTGAGGCAACAGGTTATTTCAACACTGTCATCATCTGTTGGGTATTTCAACACTCAGTGCTTGTGCAAAAAACTTAATGAGACCTGTCATAAACTCATGCTGCCTTAAAGCTTGGGCACATCTCAGCAGGGCCAATGGGGAGTTGTTGGGGTTTAGCAATAGGCCCTATCTTGGAGCCTGTAGCTTCCCTAAGGGTTATTTTGGCTCCACAGTGGATGGCTCTGAGAGAAATCTCAAGGTGTCAAGAAAACCCCAAGCAATTACCTCTTGGGGTAATTAGATGGTGGCACAGAGAGCCTGTCTTCCTGCCTTCCCTCCTGCCTGGCAGAGTGAGGGAGAGGGGAGGACCAGCCAGCCCAGCTTCATGCCCAGAGTGATGGAGAGGGAGGCCAAGGGTGGGGGTGCTCCCAGAACCCACCAGCCTCCTTGCAGTAGACCAGAGCCCAGATCCAGACTCAGGATGTTTGATTTGGTTCAGCCCTGATCCAAGACTTTGTTTGAACCTAACCGCCCCTCTAAAAGGCTACACAGAGGGTGGAGGGTGGGGTAGTGCCTCCCAAAACCAGGAGGCGAGGTCCCAGGGAGGGAGACTATGCAGATCACACTTGAGCTGTGCAGAGCTTCCCACCACTCACTCACCCAAGGCAAGTAAGAGGCCCTGCCCCATGCTGGTCACACCAGAAATGAACTAAACTGGGCAGAGCAGAGACTCCAGGGCCCTGAACAGCTCCAATGTCTGGAAAGAGAGGTGATGGCTCAGCTACAGAGGCCTCTTGATATGGGGATTCACAGGAGGGCCCTGGAGGAGGCCTGAGGAATGAGTGATCAGGCACCCCCTCAAAGTCAGCCAGAGCCCCGGCTGAGAACTGGTTTGGCACTTATCCACCCTCCCTGTTTCATCCCAACATGCTTCTTTCTCCCCAGAGTGTTCCAGAAAGGTGGTTCCAATGAGGGTTCTGGTGGGAGTTCATGGGGATGAGCTGGAAAGGGAGCACAGGATTCCCAGCCCTGGGTGGGACAGGCAGGGAGGTGCCAGGACAGGACACCAGGGAAAGGAAAGAACATGGAGAAGGTGTCCCAGCAGGACTGCATGCTGGGAGACAGAATGTGGGCCATAGAGACACAGACCGGGTGAGCCTGACAGGGCAGCCTACGCATGTGGATCCCTTGGGGCACTGGGGAGTCACAGAAGGTCTTTGATCCCTTCATTACACATATACCAAGGGACTTTGAGCCCTTTCTTAGGTTTGGTCTGGCAGCAGCAAGGGAAGAGTTCTAGGTGGGGAGTAGGAAGAGGTAAGAGGTGCAAGAAGTCAGAGAATAACCCTAGTGGGGACAACCACCAGGATGAGAAGGCAGAGCGGGAGTGAGACTAAAGACACTGCCCAAGGACTGGGGCCTGAGCTGGGAGGAGCTGGATGAGCTGGATGAAGAGGAGCACTTCTCAGAACCAGTCTGCAGAGGTGGGAGGGAGAACAGATAGGGAGAGGCTTGCTTGGACTTTGGGGTCTTCCTGGAAATCGGCCACATAGGATCTGGGTGGTCTCTGTGGCCCTCTGTCATGGGGACAATGATCCTCTGCTTCAATTAGACCCTTTAGAGTCACTCACATACTCCCAGGGCACACATCAACCAAGAATAGGTCTCTTTTGTTTCGGTTTGGTTTGGTTTTATGGTTTGTTTGGGTTTTTTCCAGACCAGGTCTCACTCTGTACCCAGGCTGGAACATAGTGGCAAACATAGCTCACCGCAGTCTCAAGCTCCTGGCCTCAAGTGATCCTCCCACCTCAGCCTCCCAAGTAGTCAAGACCACAGGCATGTGCCACCATAACTGGCTAACTTTATTTATTTATTTATTTACATTTTTTTCTTGAGATGGAGGCTTGCTCTGTTACCCAGGCTGGAGTGCAGTGGCACAATCTCAGCTCACTGAAACCTCTGCCTCCCGGGTTCAAGCAATTCTCCTGCCTCAGCCTCCAGAGTAGCTAGAATTACAGGTAAATGCCACAATGTCTGGCTAATATTTTGTATTTTTAGTAGAGACGTGGTCTCACCACGTTGGCCAGGCTGGTCTCAAACTCCTGGCTTCAGGTGATCCACCCACCTCAGCCTCTCAAAGTGCTGGGATCACAGACATGCGCCACCATGCCTGGTCACTTTTTTTTATTTTTTGTAGAGACACTATGTTGCCCACACTGGTCTTGAACTTCTGGACTCAAGTGATTCTCCTGCCAAGACCTCCCCAAGTGCTGGGATTACAGGTGTGAGCCACTGCGCCAGGCCAGTCACTGCCTTTATTGGATCACGTCACCACTTCCAAGCAGAGGAGAAGCTGCCTGCCCTGCTGTCTTCAGACAGACAAAGGTTGGAAACTGAATGATTTCCTCTGACTTGCAGCCGGGCTCAACTGAAGTTCACTCCTGCCCTGTGCAGTTGGCACTGCAATCATCCCATTTTACAGATGAGAAGACTTGCTGCTCACAGGTGCAGAACCCAGGCCAGCCATCCCTGCTACCTCACTCCTGCCTGGAGCAACTCAAGTGTCAGAATGGTCTCTCCTTTACTTCCTGGGCAGGAAGCCTTGTAGGAGCTTCCCTGAGTGAGGCGGAATGGATCCGGCCCTTGCCCTTCACTAACATTCCAGTGTGGCTTCCTGTTGACCACCTGCCTCCCCTCTCATGCCAAGGAACCACCCTTGCCTGGGTACAGGAGCCCACAGCAAAGCAACTATGAAATAGAAGGAGCCCCAGGATAGGAGCTGGGGGACGAATGCTGTGGCAGTCCCAGTGCCAACCCTAACATGTTCTGCCATCAGGAGGAGGTTATTTATCATCACCAGGCTTCCAATTCCTGCCGTATAGAAAGAGGCAGTGACGTCAGTTTCTGATCAAGAGGTGACATTGTGGCATGGTGGAGAAAGGCTCCCTGAGCACAGCTGGCCACCAGGTTAGGGTTTTAGCCCTGCCTCTGGAGTGGACACCCTTGCTTCCCCAGGCCTTGTTTTTCTTTCTTTCTTTTTGTGGAGACAGTCTCGCTCTGTCACCCAGGCTGGAGTGCAGTGGTGCCATTGGCTAGCTGCAACCTCTGCCTCCTGTGTTCAAGTGATTCTGCTGCCTCAGCCTCCCAAGTAGCTGGGATTACAGGCACATACCACCATACCTGGCTAATTTCTGTATTTTTAGTAGAGGCAGGGTTTTGACAGTTTGGCCAGGCTGGTCTTGAGCTCCTGACCTCAGTTAATCCACCCGCCACAGCCTCCCAAAGTGCTGGGATTACAGGCATGAGCCACCGCTCCTGGCCTTCTCATCTTTAAATGATGTACAATAGCATCTCTCTCAGAAACAGCCCAGTGCAGGTGGCATGAGAGTGATGCATGATGTTCTCGGTGTGACAGTCAATGTCCCCATCCTGCTCTAGAAATTTCTGTGGTCCCTTAATAGTCTGTCCTCAGGTGGGAGGCTGGACTACCAACACTACTTGCTAGAAATACGTCTGTGGACTGTGGGCTGAGTGCAGAGGCTCATGCCTGTGATCCCAATGCTTTGGGGAGCCAAAGCAGGAGGATCGCTTGAGGCTGAGAGTTCAAAACCAGCCTGGGCAACATAAAATTTAAAAATTAGACAGGCGTCGTGGTGCATGGCTATAGTCCCAGCTACTCAGGAGGCTGAGGTGGGAAGATTGCTTGAGCCCAGGAATCAGAAGCTGCAGTGAGCTCTGATCACACCATTGCACTCCAGCCTGGGCAACATAGTGAGACACCATCTCTACAAAAATTTAAAATAAAATTTAAAAAATAGGTCTGTGCCAGGCATGTTGGCTCACAGCTGAAATCCCAGGACTTTGGGAGGCTGAGTCGGATGGTTCACCTGATGTCAGGAGTTCGTGGCCAGCCTGGCCAACATGGTGAAACTCCATTCCTACTAAAAATACACAAATTAGCCAGGCATGGTGGCAGGCAACTGTAATCCCAGCTACTCAGGAGGTTGAGGCAAGAGAATTGTTTGAACTCAGGAGACAGAGGTTGTAGTGAGCCAATATCACACCACTGCACTCCAGCCTAGGAAACAAGAGTTAAACTCCATCTCAAAATAAAAAAATAAATATAAAAATAAAAAACAGATCTGTAGTCTTAGCAAAGCCAGCTGTAAACTCAAAAATGAGCCATTCCCCAATAACCCTGGAGAGCTGCGGAGCCAAGCCAAGGGGTCTCTGTGAATGTCCAGCACCCCCGAGGCTGGATGATGACTCAAGAGGCATGGCACACCCCTGATCTCCCAGTGCGGACATGCTGGTTCCCACCTGCTCACTTACCCTCTCACTCAACCTCCTGCTCATCCACTCTCACCACTGTCCCCTCCCAGGAATGCCAAGCCAAGGACCCTTCTCTGCACTTCATCCATCCCTCCTTATGTAAGGCACAGGCAAGGGCTTTGAGATAGGTTCAAATACAGGTCAGGCTCAAGTCTATAATCTCAGCACTTTGGGAAGATGAGGCAGCAGGATCACTTAAGGTCAGGAGTTCAAGAATAACCTGGCCAACATGGTGAAACCCCATCTCTACTAAAAATACAAAAATTAGCCAAGCATGGTGGCAGGCACCTGTAATCCCAGCTTCTTGGAAGGCTGAGGTAGGAGAATCACTTGAACACAGGAGGCGGAGATTGCAGTGAGCTAAGATCACACCACTGCACTCCAGCCTGGGTGACAGAGTGAGACTCCATCCAATTCAAGGGAAAAAACAATAATACAAATACAGAGCAAGGAGAATGCACTGGAAACTCAAGACTGGGGAGCGTGAGGGTTGAGACAGGGGCTGACAGAAAGGGTGACATTCCCTCTTGTGGCCCTGTTTCAGACCACATGCCAGGAATGAGATCCCCACAGTCACTCCTCCTCCCACCACAGAAGATGCTCTGAACCCAGAGGGGGAGCTGGATACAGCATGCGGAGGCCCCCATCTCCTGAGAATGGGGCCCTAGAAGGGCGTCCAGACTGGCCTTGACCCTTGGCTCTGGAGCAGCCTCCCTGCCCAGACTTCCACTCAGAATGTGGTAGCCCAGACACCACTGCTGAGACTGAGGGCCTCTCCACCATCACCTACTGCTCAACTACACTGGATGGCACCATCTCCTCACGCATCTGCCAGTTTACATTCCCCCAAGCAAAAGCAGCTTTCTTTATGGAAAGAGCTATTTTGGTTCCACGATTTCCCTCCACTCCTCCAGTTCGCAGGCAGGATGGTGGCTGCTCTCCTGGGGAGCTGGGAGGAGCCGTGGAGATGGTTCGGGCAAGGGGCCACAGGGATACCACAGGTGGATGGGGGTGGGGACCAGGACACAGCACCATCATTCGCATGAAGGCTCTGTGTAAAGGACCAATGCATGAACCAGTGTCCCACACTGCCCAGTGGATGGAGAATGGGATCCCCTTGAGCTGCTGACTTGGGCACCACACACTCTGTCTGCCCCAACGATGTACCTTGGGCTCTTGGACCATACGCTCCTCCTCCCACAGCTCTGCCTGGTAAGGAGGGTTATGATCCCCATTGAACAGATGAGCAACTGAGGCTCCCAGAGATGACAAAGCATCTGCAAAATTTCTTTTTTGTTCTTGTTGTTGTTGTTGTTGTTTGTTTGTTTTTTCCCATTTATTTATTTTATTGAATTTTAGGTTTTGGGGTACATGTGAAGAACATGCAAGATTGTTGCATAGGTACACATGTGGCAGTGGGATTTGCTGCCTTCCTCCCCATCACCTACATCTGGCATCTCTCCCCTTCCTATCTCTCCCCATCTCCCCACCCCCCACCGTCCCTCACCTATTTCCCCTCAACTGACCCCAGTGTGTAGTGCTCCCCTCCCTGTGTCCATGTGTTCTCATTGTTCAGCACCTGCCGATGAGTGAGAACATGCGGTGTTTGATCTTCTGCTCTTCTGTCAGTTTGCTGAGAATGATGGTTTTCAGGTTTATCCATGTCCCTACAAAGGACACAAACTCATCATTTTTGATGGCTGCATAATATTCCATGGTGTGTATGTGTCACATTTTCCCTGTCCAGTCTATCGTCGATGGGCATTTGGGCTGGTTCCAGGTCTTTGCTATTGTAAACAGCACTGCAATGAACATTCATGTGCACGTGTCCTTATAGTAGAACGATTTATAATCCTTTGGATATATACCCAGTAATGGGATTTCTGGGTCAAATGGAATTTCTATTTCTAGGTCCTTGAGGAATCGCCACACTGTCTTCCACAATGGTTGAACTAATTTACGCTCCCACCACCAGTATAAAAGTGTTCCTATTTTTCCACATCCTCTCCAGCATCTGTTGTCTCCAGATTTTCTAATGATTGCCATTCTAACTGGTGTGAGATGGTATCTCAATGTAGTTTTGATTTGCATTTCTCTGATGACAAGTGATGATGAGCATTTTTTCTGTATGTTTGTTGGCCTCATGTATGTCTTCTTTTGTATAGTATCTGTTCATATCCTTTGCCCACTTTTGAATGGGCTTGTTAGTTTTTTTCTTGTAAATCTGTTTTAGTTCTTTGTAAATTCTGGATATCAGCCCTTTGTCAGATGGGTAAACTGCAAAAATTTTTTCCCATTCTGTTGGTTGCCAATTCACCCTAATGACTGTCTCTTTTGCCGTGCAGAACCTGTGGAGTTTGATTAGGTCTCATTTGTCTATTTTGGCTTTTCTTGTCAATGCTTTCAGTGTTTTGGTCATGAAGTCCTTGCCTACACCTATGTCCTGAATGGTTTTGCCTTGATTTTCTTCTAGGGTTTTTATAGTGTTAGGTCTTATGTTTAAGTCTTTAATCCATCTGGAATTAATTTTAGTGTAAGGTGTCAGGAAGGTGTCCAGTTTCTGCTTTCTGCACATGGATAGCCAGTTTTCCAAACACCATTTATTAAACAAGGAATCCTTTCCCCATTGCTTGTTTTTGTCTGGTTTGTCAAAGATCAGATGGTTGTAGATATCTTGCACTGCCTCCGAGACTTCTGTTCTGTTCCATTGGTCTATATCTCTGTTTTGGTACCAGTACCATGCTGTTTTGATTACTGTAGCCTTGTAGTATAGTTTGAAGTCCGGTAGTGTGATGCCACCCACTTTGTTCTTTTTGCTTAGAATTGACTTGGCTATGAGGGCTCTCTTTTGGTTCCATATGAAGTTTAAGGTGTTTCTTTTTTCCAGTTCTGTGAAGAAGGTCATTGGTAGCTTGATGGGGATAGCATTGAATCTGTAAATTACTTTGGGCAGTATGGCCATTTTCACGATATTGATTCTTCCTAACCATGAACATGGAATGTTTCTCCATCTGTTTGTGTCCTCTCTTATTTTGTTGAGCAGTGGCTTGTAGTTCTCCTTGAAGAGGTCCTTTACATTCCTTGTTAGCTGTATTCCTAGGTATTTTATTCTCTTTGTGGCAATTGTGAATGGAAGTTTGTTCTTGTTTTGGCTCTCTTTAAGTCTGTTATTGGTGTATAGGAATGCATGTGATTTTTGCACATTGATTTTGTATCCTGAGACTTTGATGAACTTGCTTATCAGTTTCAGGAGATTTGGGGCTGAGATGATGGGAACTTCTAGATATACAATCATGTCGTCTGCAAATAGAGACAATTTGACTTCCTCCTTTCCTATTTGAGTGCCCTTTATTTCCTTTTCTTGCCTGATTGCTCTGGCTAGAACTTCCAGTATATTGAATAGGAGTGGTGAGAGAGGGCATCCTTGTCTGGTGTCACATTTCAAGGGGAATGCTTCCAATTTTTGCCCATTCAGTATGATATTGGCTATTGGTTTGTCATAAATAGCTTTTATTATTTTGAGATATGTTCCGTCAATACCTAGCTTATTGAGTGTTTTTAGCATAAAGGGCTGTTGAATTTTGTCAAAGGCCTTCTCTGAGTCAGTTGAGATAATCATGTGGTTTTTGTCTTTGGTTCTGTTTATATGGTGAATTACGTTTATAGACTTGCATATATTGAACCAGCCTTGCATCCCCGGGATGAAGCCTACTTGATCATGGTGGATAAGCTTTTTGATGTGCTGTTGTAATCGGCTTGTCAGTATTTTATTGAAGATTTTTGCATCTATGTTCATCATGGATATTGGCCTGAAGTTTTCTTTTCTTGTTGAGTCTCTGCCGGGTTTTGGAATCAGGATGATGTTGGTGTCATAAAATGATTTGGGAAGAATTCCCTCTTTTTGTATTGTTTGGAATAGTTTCAGAAGGAATGGTACCAGCTCCTCTTTGTATGTCTGGTAGAATTCGGCTGTGAACCTGTCTGGACCTGGGCTTTTTTTGGGTTGTAAGCTCTTAATTGCTGCCTCAACTTCAAATCCTGTTACGGGTCTGTTCAGGGTTTTGGCTTCTTCCTGGTTTAGGCTTGGGAGGAGGCATGTGTCCAGGAATTTATCCATTTCTTCCAGGTTTACTAGTTTATGTGCATAGAGTTGTTTGTAATAATCTCTGATGATGGTTTGAATTTCCGTGGAAACTGTGGTGATATCCCCTTTATCATTTTTTATTGCATCAATTTGGTTATTGTCTCTTTTCTTTTTTATTAATCTGGCTAATGGTCTGTCTATTTTGTTGATCTTTTCTAAAAACCAGCTCCTTGATTTATTGATTTTTTAAGGGTTTTTTGTGTCTCAATCTCCTTCAGTTCTGCTCTGATCTTAGCTATTTCTTGTCTTCTGCTAGACTTTGAGTTTTTTTGATCTTGCTCCTCTAGCTCTTTCAGTTTTGACAATAGGGTGTCAATTTTTGATCTCTCCTTGCTTCTCATGTGGGCACTTATTGCTCTATTTTTTCCTCTAGAGACTGCTTTAAATGTGTCCCAGAGATTCTGGTATGTTGTGTCTTCATTCTCGTTGGTTTTGAAGAACATCTTTATTTCTGTCTTCATTTCATTGTTTATCCAGTCAAGATTCAAGAGCAAGTTGTTCAGTTTCCATTAGACAGATCCACCAGACAGAAAATTAATAAGGATATCCAGGACTTGAACTCTGACCTAGACCAAGCAAACCTAATAGACATTTACAGAACTCTCCACCCCAAATCCACAGAATATACATTCTTCTCAGCACCACATCACACCTACTCTAAAATTGACCACATAATTGGGAGTAAATCACTCCTCAGCAAATGCAAAAGAACAGAAATCATAACAAACAGCCTTTCAGACCACAGTGCAATCAAGTTAGAACTCAGAATTCAAAAACTAACCCAGAACCGCACAGCTTCATGGAAACTGCAAAATTTCAAAACTTGAAGATGAGGAGTAGAATTCCCTTCCCAGGACGCAGAGGACTGTCTCCAGATCTCATGCTTCTTCCCCTGATGCCACCCTGTGATGGAAGTAGAGACACACGTCTCATAGAGACAGGAGATGATAAAAGTCCAGGGTCACTGTTATTTCTCAGAAAAGTCATGGCAAACCTTAACTCCAGTCACAGGAGGCAGAGAACCAAGCGTAAGTGGGAATAGTCCAGTCTCCACTATGAGTGCCCGCCTGGAAGGAAGCTTCAGTTTGCTAGATGGGTGCCCCGATGCTCCAGGGGGCAGGAGGGAACAAGTAACAGTGTCCCTCAAAAAAAAAAAAAAAAAAGAGGCCAGGCCAGATGCTGTGGCTCATTTCTGTAATACCAGCAGATTTGGAGGCCAAGGTGGGAGGATCATTTGAGGCCAGGTGTGTGAGGCCAGCCTGGGCAACACAGCGAGATCCTGTCTCTGCTAAAAATCAAAAGTTATTGCATCATGGTGGTGAACTCCTATAATCTGAGGTACTTGGGAGGCAGAGGTGGGAGGATCACTTGAGCCCAGGAGTTAGAGACTACACTGAGCTATGATTGCACCACTGCACTCCAGCCCAGGAGATGGAGCGAGAAACGGCTTTCAAAAAACAAAAGAGAGAGAGAGAGAGAGAGAGAGAGAGAGAGAGAGAGAGAGAGGCTTGCTCAGGCATAGTGGTTCACCCCAGCAATCCCAGCACTTTGAAAGGCTAAGGCAGGCAGATCACAAAGTCAGGGGTTTGAAGCCAGCCTGGCTAACAAGATAAAACCCCATCTCTACTAAAAATACAAAAATTGGCTGGGTGCAGTGGCTCATGCCTGTAATCCCAGCACTTTGGGAGGCTGAGGCAGTGGATGAAACCCCGCCTCTACTAAAAAATACAAAAATTAGCTGGGTGTGATGGCACACACCGGTAGTCCCAGCTACTTGGGAGTCTGAGATAGGAGAATTGCTTGAACCCAGTAGCAGAGGTTGCAGTGAGCCTAGATTGCACCACTGCACTCCAGCCTGGTGACAGAGTGAGACTCCGTCTCAAAAAAAAACACAAAAATTAACCAGGTGTCGTGGCAGGAAACTGTAATCCCAGCTACATGGGAGAATGAGGGAGGAGAATTGCCTGAACCTGGAAGGCGGACGTTGCAGTGAGCTGAGATCACACCACTGCACTCCAGCCTGGGTGACAGAGCAAGACTCTGTCATTAAAAAAAAAAAAAAAAAAAAAAAAAAAAAAAAAAAAA